>NC_056730.1:974771714-974939214 GCF_019279795.1 Protopterus annectens | reverse complement strand
CTGTGCCTTCATTAATTAAGACTGTATTATAAGGAAAGTGTGCTTCTATGTTAATTGCATTTTGCAGCTATGGTCTCTACTCGGCAGTAGTATGCAAACTCAGCAAAAGGCTACTGACAGAAGTAAACATTTTATGTTTAGGATTTAGCATTGCTGGGATGCATTCCATACCTCTTTTCCCTTCTCTGCCTGATGTATGACACAATGTATGGCCTTTCTAAATGTCTGTGCTCACTGGTCTTATTGTTTACAATGAGAGTTATAGGTTTGATTAATGTGTCTGAGGCAAGGGCAGACAATAGGACTGCAGAAGCTGGCAGAAGAGTTAAGGTCAATTGGATGCATGCCCCACCCACTTAAAGTAAGGGAAGCATTCTCGAGTTGTGCTGACAATAGTTACAACTTAATCCAGGCTAGGAAGAACAGAATAAATTCAACTGCTGGTAAGATCAGCTCTCTTTTACATAAGATTTTTGTGTGCATGTATTCCTTTACTAATCCCCAGTTGTATCATTAAGGAACGTGTGTGTGTGTGTGTGTTTCTCTCTCTCTCTCTCTCTTGGAAGGTCCCGAGGAGGCAAGAAATTTAACAACAGCTGTGAGCTGAATGTAAGCAACTTTGTAGAGCTGTAACACCATCAGTACATTCACTTCACATTGCAGTCCCTCTGTTTATTAACCATATATGGTAATAAATGCATTTAAAATAGTGTTCTTTGCTTTTGTGGGATAAAATATGGCCTGTAAATCACCAAAAACATGAAACCCATTTTTCAAAACAGATTCTTGCTAGCTCATAAAGTTTATTATAAAATGTATTCCATGAATTAAGTACTTAATGACAAATATAATTTACCTGACATCCTAAAGCCTACTCTCAACAGTATGCCTAAATGATGCATACATATAGACTTACTACTGTTAGGTATTTCACAGACCCCCGTATGTACTTAAACTACAGTCATTCATACATTCAGAAAAAAAAAAACATAGAATAACGCAGAACTGCAATCAAGGACAGAGGATTAGAATGCTACCCAATTTGCTGTCTTATTTGTCTATGGTAAATGTCATAACCTCTTATTTATTATTTTAATTAGTACAGTGATCATTTCCAATCACTTCTAGGCACTATACTGGCAAAGAACATGAACAGCTATCTGATATAGCCCGAATAATACAAGAGCCCAGTGCAGACCAACAGTGTAAAGTTAAAAAAATAACATATGGCAGGGTGTATCTGAAAAAAGGAAGGGTTGTCTGTGCAGCCGCTGTGATATAGAAGAAAGCAGACTGAAGCAGAACTCAGGACATAAAGCAATGGCATTTAGTTTTCTTTGGAAGGGTACATTTAAGCTAATTTTTTACTTATTCTCTGTATTAATTTCTTAACTGAGTATATAAGTGGCAGTTGTCAAGGGTGATGCAGGAATATTGTATACTTAAATACCTTGATGACAATTACAGAATTTGCAAAGTAAGGTTGAGGGGAATAAAACCGAGGACTTTCGGATAAAGATTACTAGCAATCCATTACTTTGTCTCTGTGCTAACTTGCTGGACTGTTCCTGTATGCTCAGCAATATTTAAATAAGTCCTTTTCTTGCAAGATGTGATAAACTTGCTTATACAAGGCCATTGTCACTTTTGATATAATCAGAAAGTTTATCTTAACAGGATAATTTCACAGTTTGGCACATAGATAGTTAAAAACTTTTTGCACTTTATTCTTCCTTAATAGGATTTAGTCATTTGCACCATTCCCTCTTTATCCTTACTGTCTATCTACATAAGTTCTGATCACTGCTATACATCAGTGTAGTACTTAGACAAAAATGTTTGCAAATGTGTGAAGTTTTTTACCCCATATATTGTTTTATTCCTTTAACATTCATTTTCCCATTTTAATATTTGTCCTTTAGCTGGCCAATGTCCAGTTTTCCCCTATAAATAACTATATCCAGTCAGTAAGTAGGAAATTAAATATGTATATACACAAAATCAGTGAAAAACTGCATCTTTTCTGTGACTTCAGCAAGTCAGAATATTAAATTCTGTCTCAAAAGACTTTGTCTTCATCATCAAGACAAAGGATATTTTTTGTGGTCTGAGTTTCTTGATAAATATGATACTGTAGTACAGATATGAAATTAGACAGGTGAGGACTGCAGTTCAGAAGTTTCAGTTTGAATCATCAATGAAGATATTAATCTAATAAGACTTCAAACAGAGGATATATCATGCAGCCTTGAATCTATTTACATTCTAAATTCATCTGTAGTTGTCATTTCATAAGTGTAGTTAGTTGAAGTTTTCCTGTCTTTCTTGGCCTTATTTTAAACTACATCATCCACTACTGTAAAATTAACTTAATTAGGATTTGCATCAGTCCAATATTTAGCTATATATAACATATTAATTTTTCAACATCCTAACCATAAACTTTCTAGACAGGATGATTTTTGCTTATAATAACATTTTGCTCTGTTCACCACGAACACTTGCTTTAGGTAAGTCTTAGTATTGCAAAATTGCCAACATTTTGGATGGAGAAACTGCATATTTGAGAAATATGTGGACATCTTTTTTTCCCTTTATCCTTCCCTGTGGCCCTAAGCACATGTTTTTAGTTAACAATGCTGCTTTGAAGAAGTGACAGGCTTCGTTGAACCACATAAGGACACTTCAAACTGAGTTCTCCCTAGGCTTGATGAGAAAGACTCAAATGAATAACAAAATCATCCCCTTCCACCAAAATCCTGAGATCTGGTACTAAAATTAGGTCCCTGGATCAGAACCATGTACTGTGTTTGCTGCTTCACAATGAAGTCCCCTGTGAAGGCATATATGCCAATACTGGATCTACACAACAACTTTTCATTCTTATGAGATTCAATGATCTTCAAATACTACAACAGAATGATGTCTGACAGTGCATTATATATGCAGACTAATTCTATCAGCTGTCAGCAGATTTTATCCTCTTATTGTGGGCTTCATTCTTTCAGTTTGCTAGTACACTGTGTAGTCAGTTAACCAAGACAGTGCTTACAAATCACCTCTGAAAAGAAGAATCTGTTCTTAGCACAAGCATGCCTAGTTCACAAATGGATGAAATAAATAAAATACATCTGTTTAGTAGGAACCAAACTTCCTTATGAAGCTGTGCCTGCTCTGACTTTGTTAAATGTATTTCGTAAGCAATACTTGATGTTTATCTTGGACTGTGGGCTCCTAAGAATGACACATATAACTAGAACTGAGTCCAAACGAATGGTGAAGAAAGGATGTGGTTTATGAGGTTTCACAAAAAAGCCAAAATGGTGCTAAGATGCTGTCTGTCAACAGTATAAATGAAGACTAACAAACAATTTACAAGATAGCAGAGTATTATTAGCTAACCATTATGTTCCTTTCTGCTGTTTTCTCAGGCCCTTACTGAGAACTGCAGATGTGAAAAACAAGCATTATTTTAGGACTGCGAGTCAGTAAATCCTCATCACGTCTCCTCTGAGCTCTTGGTACCATTCTGTTAATGCTTACACTGTATAGTCAGCAGGCTGAAGTAATACTGCTTTGTGCATCAGAAATAATGTACTCTAATCAGCATACTGTTCACACTGTAATTTCAAAATTGATTACTAAAGATTTTCTAAGGTCTCAGTTGTTAATTACAATGATGTATTTTACATGAAATATACATAGAGACTGCTTGAGTTATAACATCAGTATATCATTTTGTATGTTGTGAGGAAACTTAACAGATATTACTTTAGCAGGGCTATGATGACAAAACAAAATCTGGTTATTTCAATGAAATCCATCTTGCTAAAGATTGATTGGTCAGGACGGGCTTCAAGAACTTTCAGCCAGTCAAGACTCAAGGTTAATGCATCATTTCTTTGAGATGCAGTAATATTGCCTATTTTCTTCTGCATGGTGGGGTGTATTGGGGTTTTCAGTGAAAATAATTTACTTTCTTTTAGCCCAAAGTTTAAAATTTTCAACCAAGTGGTGTAGACTAAATTGTCTTTGAGAAAACAAGCTTTGAAAAGACGATACGTATCCTGGAAGAAAATCTGTTTAATTCCTTGTAATCTGTCTTGTTAAAGATATCTAGACTGACTCCAAAGACATTTTCCTTCGATAGATGACAAATGTTGGAGGTGTGATGGGGAAGAAAGGGGTAATTAGGAACATATGTTTAGGGAGGGACTTTTAAAATTCCCTAGAGAGTACTGTGTCAGAAATATTGGGTGACCAAATGGGTGTGACTAAGGAAATTATTTTTTTTTGAACTGGGATACAAGATCTGAATTGCCTAGACAAAGTAAGCTCTTGATGTGTTTAATTCTGGTGACTGTCAAAAACGCAATTACTAGAAAATGGAAACTGAAGTATAAACCAACAGCATTTGAATTAGTAAATATTGAAACAGAGATAAAAGAACTGGAAGAGGGATCTTTGGTAAAGGGTAGGAATAAATTACATAGAAAAATGTTAAATTGTGAGAATAATATATGGAGAATAATGTTTCAGAGGAGGAGTGAGGTTTAAGGGAAAGCAGTAATTGAGCAACTTATGTAAATGTTGGATTGCTGATAATTCTACAAAAGAATCTATGTGATGTATAATGTTTGTAACTGTGAACATGTCAACATGTTTTATTTTAATTTTATATAAATGTATGTTTGCCTATATCTTGAGATAATTTAATAAAAGGTGTTAGAAAAAGACATCTGGACTGAAACCAGATTCTCCTATCAGTATTTACTTGAGGTTGCTGTATCCTTTTCTTCAATCTGCAATGAACTTGCAGTTTAGTATATATAATTTTATAAGGGTGCAGGGGTATCTCCTGTGTGGGGAAACAGGGTGAGTTTGCCCTCTGACAAAATACGTTACAATGTTTAAAGCTAGTTTTTCTAAGGGGAAAGGTTTTCCTTGACACATATTACTTAAATGGTCTTCTGTGAAATGAGCTTTAATAAAATGAACCATATATTACTACAACAGTACTTTTCTGACATTTTCTTTGACTGCTATATGCTTCACAGGGCATTCAAGTGACAGGTCAAATATATAATACATTGATTTTCTGTTTATTTGTTAAATTATCTTTGTACTAACAATATCTCATTGATACTGTCCAATTTCCAGTATTTATTCAGTAGGACAAAGAGGTTAAGGGTCATACTGAGTGTCACAGAGTTTGCATGTTAAGAAAGATGAGATTTATGCCTAAAATCTTCGGCTTTTCAGACAAGCACCTTGAAGGCTATCACTTACTACTTTCTTGTAGCATACACATATTAGATGTCTGTAGCTGCATCACGTCAGTTACTGCTCATCTTTATTCACTGGTCATAAGAGTTAGTGGAAATTAGGTTTGTTAGGTATAGTTTCTAATATGACATATGCCCTATGTCTGCCACATGATACACTGGGGATGGGTTTGGCATAATCGTTAAGGTTTTTATCACATAGATACAAGGTACAGGGTTTGATTCTGACTTCAAGTTATTGGCAAGGCTTAAAATGTCTCTTCACGGCAGTTATCCTGTGAACATGTACTGATGAACCTCGTAGCCTTCTCTTGGTTAAGGGTGGGCAGAATTACACATAAGAAGATGACAGTTATGTACAACTGCCCTTCCATCTGGTGGTGATTTGTATTAATTATTGCCTTTGGGAGGTCATACAAGGAAAATAAAACACATAATACTTCTAGTATGATAATTCTCATATTAGAAGAAAGTTATTAAAGGCTGTACCCAGCACAAATCTGAAATGTACTGGTACACTGATAAAAAACAGAAATAAGTAGTTTGTGGAGGCACATATTCTACAGTACACCCACTGAAATGTGCAATGCACACACTGTTTAAGGTGTACAAGCCTACGTGGAATGTATTCATATTAGCCATAGCACAATTTATGGAAGATGAGTGGACACATTCAAGCATTGTATCATGCAGTACGCAGAAAATATAATAGGTGCAGGTAGATGTTTCCAGACACTTAAAGAAGGCAGTATTGGAGGCTAAGATGACAGAGCACAACTGACATAAAAGGTAACAATGGAAAGAAGACCAAAAATGCAGCAAGGCATGGAGATAGGAACTAGAACCTACAGGACAGGTACAGCCAGACAGGTACTATAGAACATGACTGTGAAGGGAAAGAATACAGAATATAGGTCAATGGAGGAAAAATAAGAAACGGGATAATTAGACTGCTGCATTCACAACCACAACAAGCAGAGTACAAGGGGTGGAAGGGGAGGTGTAGCGGCACATAGCACTGCAGCACATGCAGAGCACACAGAGCAAAGGCATACTGACACATAGAGGTGCTTAAGATATTTATAGTATTTGGAGAGTGATGATTATGCTCTGAAATTGGCAAAAATGCTAATGTTGTTATGCGCTTTTGTAATATCAGAAAAATGTACAATAAATATTATTATGATCAGGTCTCTGATTATAACAAACTTAATATATGTTTCAGACAAGGATGTCAAGGAATTCACCTTGAGAGTGGAGTGAAGGTGAATCTTAACAACAGTTATGAAAACACATAAGTAGTTATGACTGGAGAGACAAAAATCATAATTTTTTTGTAGTGCATGGAGCATCACCTACTCCATGTACAATCACTTACAGAAAAAAATTGTAGGAGAACAAAGTGACTTACAGCTCTGAAAGCTGAAATACTCTTACTTCATTCATACGGACAGTGGGCAGAAGTGAGGCATTCATCTGATAAATGAGTGGCTTTAAAAGTTGTAAGACACTTCTCTGACATACCCTTTTCTTTTCTTTTTTATGACAGTGATGTGCATAACAGATTTTAAATGTGAAAGTATTTCAAGCCCTATCCTGTAGTAACTGCTGTTATGCCCTAGGTGATATTATAGCTTAACAATGCTGAACAGTATATAACAGAACTTTGTTAAGCACTTTCTTACATCAGAAAGGTGCTTAACAAAATTGTCTTTTCCCTAAATTCAGAACATAATTGCGGCATTCCATGCACTACAACCTTAGTATGCACTTTTCAAAGTTGTTATTGTCTACTCTCTTGTTGTCACACATGCAGCATCTACCACAGAACTGCACTGGAGAAACCAGACAGCTCTTTACTGCCCCCCTCCAACACATAGAAAAAAAGCTGTGTCAGAGTTAGTGTCCAACAGCTTTTAAAGCTGTTGGTTGATGAGAGCTGAGCTTCAGTTCTCTCTACTGTGTGAATGACTAAGTGTGTTACAGCTTTCAAAGCTGTAAAACACTTCACTCTCCTACAGTTTTTCTCTTTGCAATTAGTAAGTAATATGTTTGGCAGCTAAGGCTCCATATATTTCAAAGACTTATTACTGGTTTCCTGATCACAGCCAACATGTTAGCTGTTTTTGAAATGGATGCCAGGATTGATATCTCGAGCACCACTCAAGGTGAATTGCTTGATATCCATTTCTTAAACACAAAATAAATTAGTTATTAACAGAGACTTCCTCATAATCTTCTATATTTATCTGCTTATTTTCCAGGTAGGTGCAGTGGTTCAACACCATTTTCAGAAAGGACTGAGGCCCACTAAGGAATTTGTAAAAAGTACTCACCATGACATTGACAGTGTATACAAGAATACTGAATCATAGTTAAATACAATCTCTAATTAAATAACAATAATCTCTGAATGGTAGACATTACAGTGTTTACTTAAATATTAAAATGTGTACTGAAAAGTGTAAGGAAAGACAATTAAGTACTGTGACACCCATGTACTGGCCCAGTAATCAGGGAGCCTCAATCCTCACAACTAACACCAGTGAGAGGCATCCACATTGGGAGGATAACAAGTACACACACAATAAAGTACAATTTCCCTTAAGAGCACACAGAGATCACAGTCAATTTGGGGCTGGTTTCTCCCATTCTCTCCTGATCCCCAATAAGACTCCCCACTGGTACAGCTATAGGGTTCAGATCTCAGCCGAGTGGTCAATCCAAAATCTCCAGCACCCTCTCTGTTCAACAGGTTCTTCATGTCCCTGCCCAAGTAGCTGACATGCACACATTTTGAGAGCTGATTTATATACAAACACACAGATGTTCCTGGGGAAGGCTGGCACAGGTTCTCTATGCCCCTTCTACCCAGATTATACAGTAGTACCACCTGCCACCAACCACCCTTATCAGCTACTATAAAATCCCTTACCAAAGGGTGTCCAATTCTACTGTGCAATGTTACTATTATCCAAATAGTAAGTGTGACAAACAGCCAGGCTATTGGAGTGGCTTGTACAGTATCAGCAAATACATGCATGTACACTAAGAGCTTAATTATCTCTACACAAAGCCACAGTTAAAATGTTTAAAAATATTTAATAATAAATAATAAAAGTACAAGACAATACCTATTACCTCAACACAGTGACAACAGAGAGTTCAGAAATCACAGGAAATACTTTAAAACAACATTGTAGGACAGTCTGGCATAAATATAGAAAACAGCTAGACTAATCTTGCTATTTCTATCTATCTCTAAGAGAATTACTAAGATCTAAATCCTACAAGGCAAAGTGCTGGAGAGTTGTTGTCAGATTCAGAACAAAATACAAAATGCAATCTCTTTCTCTTGAGATTGTTCTTAAATTGATAATACACATTACTGTTGAGCCATTTCAGATTACATCATTCTTGTCACTTCTGCTTAAGTTTCCCAGGTTCACAGATCTTAAAATTTAACATTTCTTTGGGATCTGCAGCTGCCAGGAAGCCACAGCAATAAAATGCACTTTACATGTGAAACCTGGTAATTATCTCTGTTTTAAGACAATGGAGAGAAGCTCCTAGCCCAGACATCCTGTCTCTTAACTTGAGATCAATTATTTTTTTAATCATTTTATTTTCTTAGAGTTTGCAAGTTAACTCTGTATGCCCCAGTTTTCTACCATGAAAACATACATTACATAGGCATATAGTTTATAAACATCTCTACTGTTTTCACAGCAGGGTGCACTGTGGTTACATTTTTGAAGCTCAGCACATAACAGTTTTATCACATTCATAAAACAAGCCTGTGGATCATATTAATATTTACAATGGCATAGAATTATTTACAAAATTCTATCTAGCTAGGCTGGCAGCCTTCATATTTTATCAGAAATACAATAAACCTGGTTGTGGAACAATGTGAATGCACAGGTGTTTGAAGAGTACACTTCTACCCAGCATTGCTGAAGCATTTGGTTTGATATTTGGAGAACAGCTGGTTTCTAATTTATTTTAAAATCCTTCCAGAATTTGCTGGTTACAAATATCCGCAGAATGTTAGTTCCTTCACTGAGATGCAAGCTTAAAGAAGGCCTTTTTGCCAATGGCTAATCAAACATGTGGCCTTGCTAGATTGAACACTGACATTGCTCTGATTGTGCAAGAAGTGGATCTTGTAGCAAGTTTGATAGCTAGTACTGAAAATTGTTGCAGGTTAATCAATTTATAAGTGAGGGTACAAAGCAAGAATATAACTCTTACAATCTACTGATTGCATGTAACCAGTGTGACTTTAGTAGCAGTATGCAAGAATGGGTTGTGTAGTGTGCAGGAAGTATAACTTTGCTGATTTTCTTTACAGAAACAAGTCAAAGACAAATATTGTAAGACAGAATTGTTTCAGTAATGATAGAACAGAGACTTTGCATAATGGAATAATGATGTATTTGAAATTAATGGGTACTTCGGGAAAAGCTGAGAATAAATGCAATGGCTTTTGATATTTTCAGGGCTGCCATATTGAGAAAAGTTGAATGTCATTTGCCAAATGTATTTTATGCTTTTTGATGGGCTTTTTTGGATGCTTAGCAATACTTTTGGGTAAAATTTCTTTGAAACAACAGGAAGTATAGCTCAAAGTGTGAATCTTTTGGGGATGTAGCACATATACCTGATTTCTCACATACGATAAGATGAACACTGTTTGTGGGAGAGATATTGGCATTCCTGAGGTTATGGAGTCTCTGAAGGAATTAGAAAAGGCTATAGGTACTTAAGTGTTTGTATGACATGTTAGCTTACTTATTTGCTCTGTCAGTTCTTTTACCGATTTCTACAAATGTTTCTGCTTGGAGGTAAGGGCTATTTTTCCCCAAGTCTGAATGCTATTCTGCTATACTTTCTGTGGTCTTGAAAGCTTCAGTGAAGATTCTTGTTTAGTGGCTGACATTTCAAAGTTTTCCAAGCTTTATTCTAGTGTGTTAAAATTACTTTTATCTCCAGTGTCAAGAGGGGCATTTCAGTAGTAGAGAATAATTTACCATAGAATGCAGTAAGCTGCTCCAATAAATCTAAACAGGTTAATCTCAGTATCTTTATCTGTTTAAACCAGGGTCCTGTTAATATTTTTGAGGTGAGTAAGAAAGCTTGTCTTCATTCCACTATAAACTGCTCTTCCTGAGATGTATGGGGGTGGGGTGGTGAATACAATTTGAATGATCAGCTTGAGAAGACAGGTTCACTCATACTTTTAGCTTGGACTAAGATTATAGTAAATCTATGAAATGTGCTGGACAGTGCTATATCGAGAAGGGAGTCAATACCTCTTCCCGAGTTTGACCTTGTAGGTGGTGCTGAAAAAGGTATAACTATATTATCCTACAGAATGCAGCCACACAGTAGGTTAGAAGCATCATTGTTTAAAATACAGTGTAAGTTACTTCTGGCTGTATAGTACAGAGGCTATGGCCCTGAATATGTCCTGGATAACCCAAGTTTGATTACCAGCTTTAGAACTGGAGGAACCATGGCAGGAGTCACAAAGGCATGAAAGTGAGCAGCAGATGCTGGCTCACCAATCCCAAGAGGAGGCTGTTGGGGGAGTCTCACTTCAGTACCTCCTCCTGGAAAGGCCCTTAGTTGCAGCTTGTACACTAGTGATGTGGGAGGCACAAGCTTGTCAAGGAATAAACACAATCTAGTTGGGGATGTGGTTGTGTTGTAGTCTACAGTCACAAAGGCCAGCATACCAGCTATAGTACTGAGATTTATGGCTAATTAGATTGTGTTAGGAGCTTCATAACATCTCCTAACTCCCATTGAGTGATACAGTCCTCAACACCTTAATCCCCCACAGAGTGTCTTTGAATGCTGGAGGTCTTACTTAACTGAATAAACTGAATAAATTACCTACTTAATTTAATGAACTACTTGAAACTTCAACAAGGCATATTTAGTCCTAGCTCAGAGAGAGTATTAGAGAGAGAGAGCCTCCTAGATCTGCTAGCTAAAATGATTTTATCTGGACTAATCCTTTGTACTCTGTTTCTTGTTAGTCCTGTCACCCTCTGGGTCCCAGGTGGGATACCAAACCTGACTTGAGCTCTCTGGATTTCTGTTTTTTGAATGCTGGAGGTTGGTGAATAAATCTAACCAAACAGGAGATAGTAGGTTTATGGTCTTTGGAGGGGACAAAAATTATTAAAAATACCTAGTGTAACTTCACTATATGCCCATGCTCATAATCTAGCAGTGAACAACAGCAAACACAAACAATTTTTTACATACATGTCAAGCATGCAGTTCACAAAACAATGATGCAAAAATGTGCAGGTAGTGTGAGGTACCCGAAGAATTAGAAGAATGACATAACGATTATGCTTACAGCCATAAAGGAGAATGCAAGAAAGTCATGCTGGCTAGTGCAGGGAAAGGCATACACACAATGATACTACTCCTAAGTATACATGTGACACTGACATTGTAGTACTAAGGAAATTACATCATAGGCTCATTTCCCAGCAGATATCCCAGAGGTGAAGATTCCAGGGATATATACTGCTCATGAATGTCAATCATCAGATACTGAAAATGAGGTATTACCATTTAAGCAAAAATATGTTGATGACAGTCTGGTCTCACTTCTGATGTATTACATTATATTATGTTGTATTTGCTTGAGTTTAGAAGAAGATAATAAGCATACTTAGCCTGTCCTTTAATTGCATTTAACATGCTACCTCATCTGCATCTCTACCTTCTTATTTATGTATCTTCAACTTTCCCAAATTCTCCTGAATGCCTCTGTGGATTCTTTCTCAGTTATCAGTTCTAGTAGTCTATTCGATAGGGTTACAACTCTCTCTGTGAAGAAGTAGTTTTAGCAATCCCAGAAGTTGTTAGTACTTAAATTATTCTGCTTCCTCCCTTTCTTCTTTGTTCTTCCTGTTCAGGATGACTCTTTCAGATCTCTCTGACATGATCTTATGCAGTGATATCATGCCCTGCCTGTCTCTTCTGGTCTCAATGTGTTGATGACAGTCTGGTTGCACTTGCGATGTGTTACATTAAATTGCATTTGCTTGATATTAGAAGAAGACAATAAGCAAACTTAGCCTGCCCTTTAATTGCATTTAACCCACTACCTCATCTCTTAGTTCTTTCTTGGTGACATTCTTGTGAATTTCTTTTGACAGCCTGATGTACCTTTTGTTGTATGGCCTCTAGAACAGCACATACCCAAGGACTGGTCTGATCATGGCCTAGTAGACTAGAAGCATTACCACTTTGCATCCGTATTATAACCCACTGAGGACACATGCCACCATCCTGTTTGTTGCTGCTCTTGATGGCCCAGTTTAGGTGTGATCATCACCACCACAGCCTTCTTTTGTTCTGCTACCATCAGTTGCAGTCTCCTGCTTATACTTCACACTAGGGCTGTTGTGCCCAAGGGCAGTGCTTAGCCTTTGTTTAATTTAAACCTAAACTGCCACCTTGATGTCCACTTGGTTTGGTCAGTCTATCCAAATCCTTCTCTAGACTTTTCTCCCTACCAGCCACTACTGCCCCTATTTTTGTGTCATCAGTGAAGAAGTTTAGCCTTTTGTCCATTCTCCTGAGATATATCTCAGACCACTGACATTTACTACAACCTGAACAGATGCTCCTGTAGTGACTTTCCTAATTATTGCCATTGTTCTTCTCACCAGAACCCTCTTTCCACTACCATTCAACCATGCAGGCCTCAGACAAAATTCCATTTCTTCTCTATCATGGATCTCAAAAATCTCCCAGGTTTCTCCTGCCAGAGTCAACTCCAACCTCAGAATTTCTCTGTTCCTTGTTTTTGTACTTTCCTTCCATCTTTCACCCTAATCTCTTGGTCTGTTTGGAGGCTAAATCATTGAATCAATCTGTTGATTGTTGCATTGATTTTATTTTTCCATAAAGGGCATATATTTTCAATTCATTGATTTACAGACTAAGACTGTTCATCAGGGTCAAAGAATGTATACGATCAAGTGTTGTCTGAAGCCATTTCACATTACTAGTATTAGTTACTATGTGACATATTTTGATGTCACCAGCACAGCAGGCAAAGAAAATTAATTTGCCTCATAAACCAACTCACAGATGTTAACTGGATGGGGGGACTGCTATGCACTCTTGTACAACATCCTGGTTATAGCCAAACTGCTTTGATCTTAATCCAGTGTATTGTACTTGCATTGTCTGTTAGTCAGTAACTAACCAATCCATGCAACCAGTTGCTAAGATAGCCCAGCCTAAATTGTTTGTTTATTAATGTCCTATAATCAACTACATTTTATGCATGCAAAACATCTACATAGATTACTTCTTTCTAGAAATCATAGTCCAGATCATGGGCCACATTGCTGTAAAATAATAAGCTGCAGGTATCAGTAGTTCATTTGTATTAAACATTTTGAAAAATACCATAATAAATCAAATCCCCAAAGGGCAATCATTTGAAATGTGGGGACCTACTATTGTGAGTCCCAAAACAGGGATACTGAATAGCCAAAAAACTGACTTACATATCCTAAGTCCAAGATGGCCATTACACAGAATATTCCCTTTTCTCTGAGGTATGGTAATGTTGGAGTTAGTATACATAAGTTTGGGGGCATGGGGGCTTGACCACTGCAGAAAAGAAGTTTAAGGATGATCTTCAAGAGTTGTGTTTTTTCTGGCTTTTCCATCCTTTTTTTTTTTTTTTTTTTTGCTTATCAGTACTCAGCATTCTGACTGCCATCATTTCAAGTGGGAGCCTTTACAAAGTTTCACAAAATTCACTTTTGAAGACATTCAGGAGCATTTTCTCCATAACACTGCTAGTGTTTGATAACAGACATTGATTTGTGTTTCTTGATGACATCAAACCTTCGTTTGTTCTTCTATACTGGCTTAAAACATATGTTCTCTTTCATTACTGTGGTACCTCACTTCTATCAAAGGACAAGTTACAGAGAAGTGTCACATGCCCAGAGGGTTCCTTATTTCATTCATTTATGCCTTTATTGTTTATCTGATCCTAGAAAGGAGTCTAACACATTAACAAATGCAAAGTAACCCAGTGTGTTGTCCTGCTTAAAAAGACTGGTATTCCATTTGGATCCACATAACATTACACCATTATATGTAAAGTCTTTTTATGCAAGCAAATCAATTCTACCTAGAGTAACGTCTAACTTGAATCCATTGTTAATAAGTAAGGCAACCCTTTTTTTCTCTTTGGCAGACCTAACATTCTTGTTTAATTTATATAGTTATCCCATGTTTTTTTTTATATAAGTTTGAATTCAAAGTTCAGGAGGTCATGTGATTCTTAGTACTTGTAAAATCCATTCCCATTTTGGGTAAATTCTATATATCAATATTATCATTCTGTTTAAGGGTGGAAATTGCAGGTTTCCTACTGAGTTTTGAAAATATATATATATTTTTTGTGGTAACTGAGCAGGACAAAGGAAGAAAAGGATTTGTCAGAAAATAATCATGGCTAAACATAAGTGTAATATGAAAAAGGAAGTGGTGACAATTAATAAGATTCTTCAGTACATGGAGCGATAAGCTGATTCCAGAGATAGTGCTGTCATCATTGCATTGTTTAGGACTCTGGTAAGGTTACCTCTAGATTACTGTATGTAGTTATGGAGACCATACAGAAAAAGGAACAATGGGATGTGAGCTAGTGGAAATTATATCCTGCAGAATTACCACCATAGTCAATGGAATAAATGACCATGGTGTGATGAAAGATTTAGAAAACTAAACAGGTCTGCTTTAGAAAAGAAATAAGGGTTATATGATTTGATCGTACCACAATATATTAGAAAAGGTGGAAGGGTGAAGAAGATGATGAAAAGGGTAGATGGAGGATAGAGACATAGTTGGCTTCTTAACTCAACTCTGCTCAGCTCATGTTTTTATTTAAGTGCTTAAACCTAAGCACTTTACAAATATAGTGAGAATATTGCAGGGATTTCAATTCCAAATGAATAAAAACACAAAAGACTAAATGTAAAAGTCAGGTCAAGTCTGATCATCAAGACAGTACACATTAATCTGAAAGATGTTAGCAAGTTTAATGAACATAAATGTATACAGATGATCAAGTCATAGAATAATAATGGAATGCCTGAGTCCTTGTTTTGCATAGCGCACAGAAACAATCTTCACTGGATATTGTTACTAAGAACAATGTTTCACAGGGCTTCATTGATAGATGTTTTGATACATGAGTGGCGAGCACTCATAAATGTGACGACTAGGTTTTGAACTTTCAGTCAAAGAGTGACAATTGAAACTCAGTTTCATTCTTACAGTATTTTCGCCAGATCCTCTGCAGCCCTCAGGGTACAGGAATATTCCCCACACCCCTGTTACTTAACTTGGAGAAAAGGGAAATTTCTCAGGTACTGCAATCTCAATGTTTAAACACAAATTAAACAAACTGCACTTTAGAATGTTTATCACAAATTACTCGAGTGTGGCACCCATTCCACGCCATGTTTCTCAACTACAGCAGTCAGATATGTAGCTGCACTTTCTACAAAACCTAGGTGCTAAATCAATGGACATGATGTAATACAGTCAAGAAAATGCTAGTAAATCCACATCTTCAGTCCCTTCAGAGAATCAGCTCTTCAGACATAAATACTAAAGATCAACTTCAAATTTTTGCAGCCTAAAATCAGTTACATATTATCTACTTTCAAAGGAGGTTAAACCAGAAGATCAGAGTCCTGAAAAATATGTAACCAGTTCAATCAGGTATAGTTAAACAGATACCTACACCAAGAATGGAACAGTTCAGAATTGTGGGAGAGTAAAGCTAAAATGAATGGAATAGTTCACAGTTATTGACAGTAAAGCCAAAAACAAGCTTGATTCAAAGTTGATAACACATCCAAAAATACCAGAAAGCCGATGGAAGAAGACTAATAATTTGTTAAGAAAACAAATGTGAAAACTTACATGGGCAGTGACCAAACTTTTGACCAACATGTGTCAGTTGTACAAAAGTCTTTCTATACCGCACAGCTTATAAATAAAAGGATTGTGTCTAAATCTAGGAATGTCATTGTCCCCCTCTACTCAGCCCTCTTTAAGGCAGTCTTTGAATATAATGCCCCTTTTGGCATGTGTCTGTCTAGACACATGTAACAACTAGAAAACTTGTAGAGATACCTTACTAAAAGGATACAACGCCTAAACAATATGTCCTAGAATACATAGGCAAGGAGCAGCTGTTCTATTCTTGTAGGTGTTTCACCACTTTATGGTCTATAGGAACTTACTTCAATTTCATCTTCTGCTTCAAATTTAATACTGTGCTTATACTCTAAGTATGGCATAATTAAACAAAAGCTACAACCAGGTAAAGTAAAATAAGATGCACATAATATGGGCACAAAAACAATGTGTGTGGAATTCAAACTGAATAACTAAAACATATATGCATCATTCTCCATCTGAGAAAACAAGATGAAGCATATATAATTTAAAGGATTTCCTAAAGGAAACCAAAATGGGGTGCTGCTGATGCTCCCATGGTATTAGATACTAAAGGCATGGTACTTCATTCATCAGACCTATCACTGAGTACAATGCCCCCTTTGGTATGTACCTAACCAGGCACAACAAACAATTGGAACATCCACAGAGTTTCCTCACTAAAAGAATACAGGGCATAAGTAACATATCCTAAGCAGGCCTCCTCAAAGCCTTATTCCTGTATTCTGCTTCCTACAGGCTCTTGACTGGTGATTTATGCCTGGCATACAAGACACTGTCAGACCCCACTCTGATGGATCTCCTGCATATCCATAAAATAAACAGCACCAGAATTTCCCATTCTAAAGACTTAAAGCTTGCCTGTGATATAAAAAGGACCTGCTAGAGAGATAGTTATGTATGTATCCCAGAGACTACCCCTTCTCTCGAAAAGACGTTCAATCCATATGAAGTAGAGCTCCTCCCTAATCCAATTTAAGTATAACTTGGACCATTGGATGGGGAACAGGAAATGCATCTCTGGTTGGGTACCTGTGTCTGTAATGGACATAAGTAGCCTGTAAATTATTCATCTCCCAGGCTCCTGCTTACACTACTTATCAAGCGTACCAGAACTTATCAGGTCTTGGCTAGACATAAAAAAGCCCCAGTGGTCATTAGCCTACTATTCACCTATGAACCTATGAGCTTGATATGCAAAGGCATGGTGTGAGCCACATCCTTTGAACTACTAACAACCCCATAATGTTGAGTGTAGGAAACGGGTCAGCCAGTAGGGTACCAACAGCCTGTTGAAATTTACAACCCAAGTCATATAAAGCTAAGAATACCAACATATAAACCTTGTAAGTAATATACAAGTGGATAGTAATTCAGTGCAGATGCTGCAACATGAAAGCAATATGATGGTGATGTGTGATAAAATTGAGCTGCAAGGTTCTGCACAAGCTACTGAAGCTTAAGTCTGATTTCAGACTAGCACAGATAAGGGACATTACAGTAGTCAGGAGTGTCAGGCTCTAGATTGCATTGCATAAGTGGAAATTCCTTAAGATTCCAAGAGCAGGCTAATTTATTTCTTACACTATTTTCACTGATTTGCAATTCTGAAACACTTATAATTGTGCTATACAGTTGATCTACTATATTTTTGCACTGTTATAAAGCTTTTTTATTGTTTCACTGCATTTATGTACTGTTTTAAACTGTTTTAACATTACTTAACTGTAAACTGCTTTTTTCAAACTGAGAGTTGTATTTTCTGTTTGTGAGTGCTCTATCCAAACTTTTCTGTGCATTTTTGTCTGTTAAAAGCATTCTCGAGTCTGCTCCTTGATCTGTTTAAAACTTTCATTTAGAGGCTACAGCTAGGAACTGTAATAGTATGCATTACTATAATTGCTTTTTATTTAAATTACTAAATTGTAAACTACTTTTTCATACTGAGACTTGGATTTTCTCTTTGTGGGTGTTCTTTCTATGCTTTTAAAGTGAGGTTTCTGTGTTCTGCTCAGGTGGCATAATCTTGATAGAGACCTGTTGTGTAGGCTGGAAGTTTTGTTTGTGTTTCTGGCAGCTATTTTCTGCTGATTGTCTTCATTATTATTGAGAGTAACAAGGCCTCTTGACCTTCGGTAGTACGGGTGATTGGGTAATAGCAGGGGTTGAGTAGTAATCTGATCTTCCAACTCTTTCATTCTTACTGCTATATAAACCCTGTGTCTTATAAAGGTTCTGCTTGTATTGTCAGGCTCTGGATTGCATTGCATAAGTGGAAATTCCTTAAGATTCCAAGAGCAGGCTAAGTTATTTCTTACACTTATTTCACTGAATTGCACTTCTGAAATGCTTATAATTGTGCTATACAGTTGATCTACTATATTTTTGCACTGTTATAAAGCTTTTTTTATTGTTTCACTGCATTTATGCAGTGTTTTAAACTGTTTTAACATTACTTAACTGTAAACTGCTTTTTCATACTGAGAGTTGTATTTTCTGTTTGTGATTGCTCTGTCTGAACCTTTATGTGCATTTTTGTCTGTTAAAAGCATTCTCGAGTCTGCTCCTTGATCTGTTTAAAACTTTCATTTAGTGGCTACAGCTAGGAACTGTAATAATTTTTTTCCCACCCACCCTAGTGTTGTGTGTTCTTATACTTGGTGGCTTTGCAGTTGCCCGCCCATACTGTATATTTGATCTGTGACACTCCTCTCAGTCTAGTGTCATTAGTTCACTCAATCTAATAGAGAACATTTGTGAAGGCCAACCCACTCAGATTCTTAACGTTGAATGAACTTCTGTTCCAGCTTTCTCCATTTCCACTTTACTGGAAAAAAAATTCTAAGCTTGCTTCCCCACTTTCCTGTGGCAGGTCAGATATGGATTTGCTGTGTTCTAGACTGTTTGTGAGCTCCTAAGCCCCCCCCCCCCACTTAACTGGGGTTAAACTATTCCTGGCGCCATAAAGTCTGTTTTTCAAAATTTCCCTTGCAACTAGCCAGCTTTTTAGTTTTAGCACTCATCTGTTTCTTTGATCTCAGCACTTGTTCAGAACTCATTGTAAGCACTAAATAAGTTACAAATTACTACAGCACTCAATTTTCCTCACTTGTCTAGAGGAAAACAGTTTTTAGTACTTAATAAATAAGCACCTATTCAGGCATGTCTAAAGGTCAGCTGCCGGTGTTTTCTCCTGCCTACCTGATGAATCTGGGCATCTTAGGACAATGCAGCAATTGCCTCATGTACACAGACAACCCTCTCCTCCTACCACCCAACACTACGACCTGTGAGAGATGCACTTATATAGCCAAACTGGAAGCAAAGCTCTCTTTACCAGACTGGCCTAGACAGTCAAGAGGAGAAGGTAAACACTTGCACCGCACCACACTCATCACATAGTCCCTCAAAACCTACACCACCAAAACACACACACAAAACCACAAAACACACACCTACATTTGTGGAGGCTCTCAGTACTAATCTGCCCAAACAACAGAGACCTCCAAAGCAGAAATGCAAGCAACCTCCACCCCCCCAACACAACCCAAATGACACATAGCCCACATACTCAGTGTGCCACTCAACTACAGCCCATAAGGCATAATGTACCCAACACTCTAGTCATAGGTGACTCTATAGTCAGGCACACTGATGTTCCACTCACCAGGATAAACAAGGAAAAAGTTACTGTCAGCTGCCTGTCAGGTGCCAGGATCTGCCACATAACGCACGCACTTAGGTCACTCCACAACAAGTACAAATATGACTCTGTCATTGTCCATGTTGGTGTGAATGACCTGAGACATACCTCCCTGGACTACATGAAAAGAGACATGGAGGAGCTCTCTGATCTTGTAGCCCAGGCCGGTATGACCCTAGCCCTGAGTAGCATCCTGCCATCACCCAGAATGACACCACAGTACAAGGACAAAATGAGTGACTTTAACAATTGGCTAAGCTTCTGGTGTCATTCTAAGGGAATCCAGTATCTGTATGCCTGGGATGACATGATCGACAGACCACGCTGCTTTGCCAGAGATGGCCTGCACCTGTCACAAACCCGGACCGAAACACTAAAGGTGGAGGTGTGTCCATATTCATTAAGGATATCCACACCTCCAAGCTAGTTGCTCAGCATAATGCATCCGAGATTATCCAAGTTCAACTAACTCTGGGCAAAACCGCAATCCAAATTGTAGCTTGCTACAAACCCACACCATGCCCCAGGATTCCCACTCCTCTTTTCTTGATACACTGGAAAATATTAAGGTAAAACCCAACACTCAAATCATGGGTGATTTCAACCACCCTACCATTAACTGGGAAAACTACTCATGTACCAACTCTTTTGCTCAACGTTCTCTGGAAATCATAAATTCCAGCGCTTTGGATCAACTTATCCCCACCCCCACCAGAGGCAGCAATATCCTAGACCTGGTCATCACCAACATGGGTGACTGGTGTTCCACACCAAAGGTCAGCTCCTCGTTGGTCAGATCCGACCACAAGCTAATCACCCTAGACATCCACATCCTGCTCCCACCCCCTATTAGGAAAACAACCGTAAAAAATTTCTCCAAAGCCAACTTCACGCTTCTTAAGACAGAAGTGGCAAACTTCAT
This sequence comes from Protopterus annectens, assembly GCF_019279795.1. Lineage (NCBI taxonomy): Eukaryota > Metazoa > Chordata > Ceratodontiformes > Protopteridae > Protopterus > Protopterus annectens. Next base: position 974,918,270 of record NC_056730.1, on the reverse strand, counting down.
GACACCCATGCAGATGGACAATAGAGGTACGACTGCTGAATCCTACACAAATGCACTTTATAAGCACTTACAAGAGTGCATGGATCGTGTTATCCCTAACAGAACCAAGATGCTATCCTCCAAAAAAAGGAAGCCAATCTGGTGGTCTTCCGCCATAAACAAACTCTACAACAGAAGAAAGAAACTGTTGCAAAAAAGAGTAAAATCCCATGATTGGAGGAACTCCCTGGTCAACCTCAGTAAGAAGCTGAGATCCCTCATAAAATCCTCCAAAGCTAGTTATGAAAACAAAATTGCCACTGATTCTAAAGACAACCACAAAGCCTTCTATAGCTATGTCAAAAATCTCAATGGCAACACTCAGATCTGCTCTGAGTTACAGCATAATGACACTAAATATACAGAACCAACTGATATTGCCAACATCCTGGCAGATAGGTTCAGTGCTAACTTTACCCCCCTCTCACCCCCTAAAGGGCCCATCTTTATACTGGAAGAATGCAAAGTTCCTGTCATCATGGCTGCACAGGTAAAAACTTCACTCTCCAAAGCCAAGAACACAGCATCCATGGGACCTGACAACATCCCAGGCTGCCTTCTACATGAACTACAGAATGAACTGGCACCCCACCTAAGTACCATGTTCAATCATAGCCTCACCTCAGGCTTTGTCCCCATTGAATGGTGCACCACGACAGTTATCCCACTCCACAAAGGGGGGGGGGGCCACAACAGACCCTGGGAACTACCGCCCCATTAGCTTGACGAGCCTTGTCGGCAAGGCCATGGAACATATCATCATGGAACTCATAAACAAAGACATTGGAGATCTCCAAACCCTGGAACCCACACAGTTTGGGTTTGTAAAGGGCAGATCATGTCTCCTAAACCTGATAGACATCTTTGAAGTAGTCACCAAAGCCATAGATGAGGGTAAGGTGGTTCACGCAGCCTATCTAGATCTCGCCAAGGCGTCCAACACCATCCCCCACTCTGGAATTATAGATAAACTCACTAAACTAGGTATAAATCCCTATGTCACAAGATGGGTTGCCAACTGGCTTACTGAAAGAACCCACACTGTGAAAGTAGCAGACTCCAAATCAGACTTCAGACCAGTGACAAGTGGAGTACCACAGGGTTCAGTCCTGGGTCCTCTCCTGTTTGGTATCTACTTCTCTGAAGTACAGGCTAACACAGAAGGTCTTTGGCTAACTAAATTCACAGATGACTGCAAACTAGGAGCCATAATTGAAACTCCTAATGATGTGGACATCCTACAAAAGGGCTTCACTAAGACAGATGCCTGGTGTCAAAGACATGGTCTGAAGCTCAATGCCAAAAAGTGCATTGTCATCCCCTTTGGTAAAAATTCTTTACCCATGAACTACCACATAGGCGGTAGTCTACTTAACACCGAAAGTGTGATAAGAGACCTTGGGACACAGGTGGACAGTAGTCTCTCCTTTGATAATCACATCTCCAAAGTGGTCAGGAAATCCTTCTACGTGGCACACCTCATCACAAAAGGTTTCTCATCCAGAAAAAAAGAGGTCATTGTTCCCCTCTACTCATCAATCATTAGACCCATTATAGAGTACAACGCCCCTTTTGGTATGTACCTCACAAGACATCTACAACTGGAAAGGCCGCAAAAATACCTCACAAAGAGGATTACTGGCCTCAAACAGATGCCTTACGCAGACCGTCTCAAAAAACTCCAGCTTTACTCCATCGCATATCACCTACTCAGAGGTGATCGCTGCCTAACATGCAAAGCTATGTCAAACCCAGAGCTGTTGGACATGCTCCACTTAAAGAAATCCCAATCCCTCCGAGCTACACGCTCTAGGCACCTAAACCTTGTCGCCACAATAAACAGAACATGCTGGAGGGATAGATTCCTGTCCCAGAGACTTCCCATACTCTGGAACAGACTACTTATCTATGTCAAACAGAGCTCCTCATTAGCACTCTTCAAGAAAAATATTGATGATTGGATGGGTAATAGGAAATTCACCCTGGGGATCACTTCTGTGGTTCTGCTTGACAAGGGCACAGGAAAATAATTTTCTTGGGTGGAAAAAGCCAGGGTTCATTTTTGGCTAGGCTTGTATAGGCCCTAGGGCCAATAGCCTAGTACCTACCTATGAACCTATGAACCTAAGAAAACAAGGCAAATATTACCACAAAAACACCCCAGGAGGATTTAGCTAAGTTTACCCGGGTGATATTCCTCAAATGAGAATAGCAAGACTTGAAAGCAGCTGACATTGGTCCTAGATGTCAGCCTGACATCAATAACCATGCCAAGGTCATGCATTTCAGAAATATTCTCAAACCTTAAACCGCCCTAGATAATACAGGGGAACAAGGAAGGAGAGAAATTCCTGTGGATTATGTAAAATTACAAGGTGTAGGTCTTAGAAGTGTTGAGTGATTAATTGTTTATTTTTTATCCAAGATTTGTTTTATATCCATAGGTATATGAACTCACATTCATTTATTTATTGTCGAATTGTTGCACCTGCACCTTTGTTTGACTGCCTTTGCTTGAACTGGGTAGGGTGTGTTCCTTGACTTCTCACGCTGTTTGACTGGTTTATCCTCACCTTTATCTGTTGTCTTTTCTATGATGGAAAGTGTTTCTTGTCTGAGACTGCTGTTGAACTGGCAGAAGGTGGTGTCCCTCAATGCTTTTTTTTTTGGCTTTGTAGGTATAGGTAGCAGTATAGGTTGTGCTGAATTGGTTGATATCCCTTATTATTTCTTTATTTATTGACTGATTGATTGAGTTGTCTTTGTTGACCCTGAAAGTCCAACTGGGCAAAGCCCATTTTCAGCAAAGACCCAGTAGAAAAGCTCCATGAGACACATTTAAGATACTCATGACAGATCAAATTATTTACAATGGTTTATTGCACAGGGAGGATAGAGGAATGGTGAGGATGCAGAGAGTAGAGGTGTCCCAGCAGTAAGTTGTAAGTATGTAAAGGAAGTGGGTAGCTCAAGTCAGTTTGGTTGTTTCAGGGCTCTGCAATGATGGGTCTGATATATAAGGTCAGCAGCAAATTTGGTTAGTTTAGTGCATTAGGAGGAGAATTTAGCTGTAAGTGTAGTATTTAAGTTTTTAAGAATGAGTGCAGCATATTCCAAGGATGGAAGTAGGCAGGTAGATTCTTGCATCATCTGTCAGGTAGTGTTTGGTTCTATAGAGACAGAGTCAATTTTTTTACTGTATATTTTTAATGGCTTGCAATAATGTGCTGGTCAAATTTGAGATCATTGTTAATTAGGATGCTCAGAAGTTTTTTTTGGGTTACAGTTTAAATGTTTACATTGTTGGATGAAGTTATTTTTAAATATTGTATTGCATTTTTTGTATTGGGAAAGCTCAAGCCAGTGCATTTCTTTGTGCTGGTCCCAAGCCCAGATAAATGGGAAGGGTTGTGTCAGGAAGGGCATCTGGCATAAAACTTCACCAGATCATTCATGCGGACAGCAGTAAATATTTACATACCAGATCGGTCGAGGCCTGGATTAACAACGACCACCACCAGTACTGTTAGCCAACAGGGTGCTGGCAGAAATTGGGCTACAGTTGGACAAAGGAGGAGAAGAGGGGGAGGGCATGGCCGAAGGCAGGAAGAGAGGAGAAAGGCTAGGACTGTGGCAGTGAGGGTTGGAACTTTGAATGTTGGCATTATGACTGGTATAGGGAGAGAGCTAGCCGATATGATGGACAGAAGAAAGGTTGGTATATTGTGTGTGCAAGAGACCAGATGGAAGGGGAGTAAGGCTAAGTGTATTGGAGGTTGGTTCAAATTGTTTTATCATGGTGTGGATGGGAGGAGAAATGGCATAGGAGGAACAGTATGCCAAGAGTGTTTTAGAGGTGAAAAGAGTGTCGGATAGAGTGATGTTTATGAAGCTGGAAATTGATGGTGTAATGATGAATGTTGTTAGTGCATATGCTCCACAAGTTGGGTGTGCAATGGATGTGAAAGAAAAATTTTGGAGTGACTTGGATGAAGTGGTGATGACTGTACTCAAGGGTGAGAGAGTGGTGTTTGGAACAGATTTCAGTGGGCATGTTGGTGAAGGGAACAGAGGGGATGAGGAAGTGATGGGTAGGTATGGTGTTAAGCAAAGATGATAGTGGATTTTGCAGAAAAGATGGACATGGCTGTGGTGAATATGCATTTTAACAAGAGGGAGGAGCATAGGGTGACATACAAGAGTTGAGGAAGGTGCACACAGGTGGGTTATATCTTATGTAGGAGGGCCAGTTTGAAGGAGATTGGAGACTGTAAAGTGGTGACCGGGGAAAGTGTAGTTAGGCAGCATAGGATAGTGGTTTGTTGGATGATGTTAGTGATCAAGAAGGGGAAGAGGAGTGTAAGGGCAGCACCAAGGATCAAATGGTGGAAATTGAAAAAGGGTAATTGTGAGGTGGAGTTCAGGGAAGAGTTAAGACAGGCACTGTGTGGCAGTAAAGTGTTACCAAATAGCTGGGTAACTACAGCAGAGCTAGTAAGGGAGACGGCTAGAAAGGTGCTTGGTATGACATCTCGACAGAGGAAGAACGACAAGGAGACATGGTGGTGGAATGAGGAAGTACAGGAGAGTACACAGAGAAATAGGTTAGCAAAGAAGAAGTGGGATTGTCAGACAGATGAAGAAAGTAGACAGGAGTATAAGGAGATGGGGTGCATGGCAAAGAGAGAGGTGGCGAAGGCTAAGGATAAGGCATATGAAGAGTTGTATGAAAGGTTGGACACTAAGGAGGGAGAAAAGGACCTGTACCGATTGGCTAGACAGAGGGACCGAGCTAGGAAAGATGTGAAGCAGGTAAAGGTGATAAAGGATAATGAGGGAAACATACAAGCAAGGAGAGTGTGTTGAGCAGATGGAAAGAGTACTATGAGGGGTTGATGAATGAAGAGAATGAGAGGGAGAGAAGGTTGGATGATGTGGGGTTAGTGAATCATGAAGTGCAATGGATTAGCAAGGCGGAAGTAAGGAGAGCTATGAAGAGGATGAAGAATGGAAAGGCTGCTGGACCAGATGACATACCTGTGGAAGCATGGAGGTGTTTAGGTGAAATAGCAGTGGAGTTTCTAACCAGATTGTTTAATGAAATCTTGAAAAGTGAGAGGATGCCTGAGGAATGGAGAAAAAGTGTTTTGGTACCGATTTTTAAGAATAAGGGTGATGTGCAGAGCTGTAGTAACTGCAGAGAGATTAAATTGATCAGTCACAGCATGAAGTTATGGGAAAGAATAGTGGAAGCTAGGTTAAGAAGGGACATGATGATTAGTGATCAGCAGTATGGTTTCATGCCAGGAAAGAGCACTACAGATGCGATGTTTGCTCTGAGAGTGTTGATGGAGAAGTACAGAGAAGGTCAGAAGGAGTTGCATTGTGTTTTTGTAGACTTAGAAAAAGCATATGACAGGGTGCCTAGAGAGGAGTTGTGGTATTGTATGAGGAAGTCCGGAGTTTTAGAGAAGTATGTAAGAGTGATACAGGATATGTACAAGGGTAGTGTGACAGTGGTGAAGTCTGCAGTGGGAGTGACAGATGCGTTTAAGGTGGAGGTGGAATTACAACAAGGATCAGCTATGAGCCCTTTCTTATTTGCAATGGTGATGGAAAGGTTGACAGAAGAGAACAGACATGAGTCCCCGTGGACTATGATGTTTGCAGATGACATTGTGATCTGTAGTGAGAGTAGGGAACAGGTGGAGGAGACCCTGGAGAGGTGGAGATATGCTCTAGAGAGAAGAGGAATGAAGGTCAGAAGGACTAAGACAGAATATATGTGTGTGAATGAGAGGGAGGATAGAGGAATGGTGAGGATACAAGGAGTAGAGGTGGTGAAGGTGGATGAGTTTAAATACTTGGGATCAATAGTTCAGAGTAATGGTGAGTGTGGAAGAGAGGTGAAGAGAGTACAGGCAGGATGGAGTGGGTGGAGAAGAGTGTCAGGAGTGATATGTGACAGATGAGTACCAGTAAGAGTGAACGGGAAGGTCTACAAGAGGGTAGTGAGACCAGCTATGTTATATGGGTTGGAAACAGTGGCATTGACAAAAAGGCAGGAGATAGAGCTGGATGTGGAGAGTTAAAGATGTTAAGATTTGCACTGGGTGTGATGAGGGTGGACAGGATTAGGAATAAGTATATTAGAGGGTCAGCCCAAGTTGGAAGGTTTGGAGACAAAGCCAGAGAGGCAAGATTACATTGGTTTGGACATGTGCTGAAGAGGGATGCTGAGTATATTGGGGAAAAGATGCTAAGGATGAAGCTACCAGGTAACAGGAAAAGAGGAAGGCCTTAAGATAAGGTTCATGGATGTGGTGAGAGAGGACATGCAGGTGGTTGGTGTGACAGAGCAAGATGCAGAGGACATGAAGAAATGGAAACAGATGATCTGCTGTGGCAACCCCTAATGGGAACAGCCGAAAGAAGATGATGATTTTTGGTATTCTTAGGAGTAAACAACATACATTTTATTTTGTTTTTTAGGATTTAAAAGTAGATTTGCATTTTGTAGATAAGGTTTTATAGCAGGTAAAAAAAAAATGGGTGATGTCCTGTAGTATTTGTAGGGTTGAGGCAGCACACATAAGGGTTCAGTCATCAGCACATTGAACTATGCCAGTGAGATGGGTGTCATTATGTAGATTGTTTATAAAACTTGTTGAATAAGAGGGGGCCTGATATTGAAACTTGTGGTGCACTGACAGTGACTGGTAGGAAGGATGGAAGATTTTCTTTCAGTTTGACTGCTTTCTGCCTGACAATCAGATGCCTATGACCATATTCTGTGCAGAGTGTGTAATGGATGAAGCCATGTTGCACCTTTTAGAATTCTAGTGGCATTTGAGAAACTGAAATGTGAAGGTGTGTAACTGACTAGAATTTGCAATTCGGTGATCACTGAATGAATTCAGAATTTGTTTGTCACTGCATGATGTTATACTGCATGCTGATCTAGATAGCCATTTTGCTTGCTGCTTAGTCATGTTAATTTGGTACCAAAATACACTTGACATTGTACTCTTGCAGGGCTGCTGGCCTGCTTCTGTATGGGATCATAATGTTGCGATGAGTCAGAGAGTGTTTTTATAGTTAATTGAGATTTGCAATGTTCAGCCCTGTAATGGGTCCAGTTCAGTATTAAATATTGAAAGTTTAACATAATACCCTAGATTTAATAAATTCTGTGTAGGCATAATGTACAGCCTACATAGAATGTCACCATGTCTGTGTACATGGTTCCCCCTTGGGAGGGACCCATGCATATTATTTGTGGTGCATTGCCGAGGGACAGCCATAGGACATGGTTATTGAATCAGTCTAGGGAGTGTGGTGCTAACTGTGTCTGCAAATGAGTAACACACTCCTGCACTGTCCAATTGGAGTATAGAAATGTAATTTAATTTTTAAAATTTTTTTTAAAAATCATGTTTGTGCGGTGCGGCGCAGAGCGCAGCAGTGCTAAGTGGTGCCAAGACACCAGACATCTAAAAATAGAAACTGATGTCTTTAATTATTTATCTAAAAGTCAAGTTTAAGCATAGCTGAGCATGTTTGTGCAGTGCAGCATGGTGCTCAGCACTGCTTAAAGGTAGCTCAGAGGTATATGTAAAGGTATAGCCAAATTCTAGATATCCATGTACCTAAATGGGTAGAGTTATGGCCTCATATGCAGTAGGTGCAGGGTTTGAATACATGGGAGGGCAAGTTAACATTTTTGTCCAGAATAGAAATGATGCAAATTATTTTTAAATACTGGCCTGCCGCACTCAGCTAAGCTCTGCTAAGATCTGTTAAGCCCTGATAAGCACCACATCAACACAATAATGGCTGAAATTGTTTATGCACTGCTTGGCATCACTTGGTTGGTTTGTGCACTGCTAAGCATATGAGTTTTAGCAATGTTCAGCTGAGCTGCACTGGTTTGTGTGGTGCTAAGTGATGTGCCACATTTTTAAATATTGCCCAGTGGTGTGTAAGGGTGGGAAAAACAGACTATATTAAGCCAAATAGGCAAGAATACTACATAACCCATTGGAGTTCTGTCTCTGAAGGATACAATTGCAGGAGTTGGAGAGGGTTCACGCTTTTGGGTACAGCAGTGGGACATTCAGGAGTCCAAGGTCATGGTCAGACTCCTTGTAAAAAAACATGAGGGCCAACTGATGCAGAGAGGTTACCAGGGCTCAGAGTGCAAGGTGGAGGCCTGGGACTGGCTGGCAAGAGACCTCACCAGTGCAACTGGTATCCCCTTCACAGGTGAGCAGTGTCGTCACCACCATGACGACCTGAAAAATGGAAGGGGGCTCTCTTGGACACCTGGGTCCAAGAATTCTGAGCTGAGAATGTCCCACAAGTATGTAAGTACCTTTACCCTTATTTAACCAATATCTAATCTTGAATGTCTGCTAAACTGGTCTGCAACAACACATGGAGCAATAGCAATAACACCAAGGTAAATCATGTACAGCAGGATTGTCTTGTTTTCACCATTGCATGTCAGCAACAAGCATTCAGGCTATGAGGTATGGTGCTGCAGTTAGGTATAACAGTGTACTCGTTGTAGACTACAAATAATAACCCATAACTGGATATTGGTTGCTGACTTCACAGACATTTCAACATACTAAAAATGTAATGTACACACCTGAATTCTATGTAGTCATATATACATTATCTAGTATCTCTGTCATGCTTGAATGTCATGTATGTGTGTTCAACTGTCACTGCAGTCAAGTATAAAACTGTACCAATATTAGCAGGTCATATTCTGCTGCCAGGTGAGGTCTAGGAAATATCAGTCAGTCAGTAGTCAGCAGTGGCTCAGCAGCTCAGTTTGCTAAATGCTGTGTATGAAGTCCATTTTTGCCACACACAGACCAGGGTTTGAATCCAGTGCTATGTGGATCTAAATATTACAGTGTCAGTCACGTAATGTTTACAGATATTCTCTCCATAGGAACTACAGGTAAATGGGTGAGGTAGCCCATATTATGAGTACATTATTGTGTGTTTACATGTCACAGACAGTTACAATCATTACCAAGAATGTGAAAATACAGCATAAAAAAACAGGAAATAAGTGTAATAATAATAAAAGAAAAGAAATAAAATGTGTAAGCTCTGGTATGGCTGCATGCCTGGAGTGTGGGTTAAAAGTTACTGCAGTGAATTAATACATTAGATGCAGATGTCCGCTGCAGTGACTGCTATTGAGTTCTATCCCCATGCCTGCCAAGCAAGGCATGATAGTTGTTTACTGTCTGTACTGTACACATATCTGTCTTTCAAGTGTTACACTGTCACGGAATGTAATTACCATTGCATAATCCCTATGTCACAAATGTATTATCCACATATATATGTAAATAGCAAGGTTACAGTACATCAGCCCACAGTACACCTTGGTAGTTATATAGCTATACCAGGTGTGCAAGTGTTCTGTGTAGTTATGTACCTGCAGTTGTTACTGCTTGGCCCATACTGTCTCATGTAGATAGCTTGAAAGGTATGTAAGTGTTACAGCAGCTATAGGGCACTTTTACGCATAAATAAAGAGCAAACTTGTAGAGCAGATAGCAGTACTGTTGTCAACTATATAGCCTATAATGGTATTAATGGACTATATTTCTCTCTCTCTCTCTCCCCCCATCCCTTATCTTCAAATATTTATTATTGTTATGTATTGGTTATAAGGTGGCCACGGTGGTGCGGTGGTTAGCTTTGCCACCTCATACCAAGAGGTTCTCTGGTTCGATCCTCAGCAGCAGTGCCTTCTGTGCAGAGTCTGCATGTCCTCCATGTGGTCACGTGGGTTTTCTCTGGGTGCTCTGGTTTCCTCCTACATCCCAAAGACATGCTGTAGGTGGATTGGACACTCCAAATTTCCCCTAGGTGTGTGTGTGTCTTCTGTGGAGGTTGGGCACTGGGCTGGCAACTCGACACTGTAAAACTCCACTGCCAATCATGAGTGGACAGGTGATCTGCTGTGGTGACCCCTAACTGGGAAAAGCCAAAGGAAGAAGTTATATATTGGTTATGGTTTACTATTAACATATGTTGTTCCACAAACTTTATTTTGGGGCATGTGTTTCATTATTGTTATGTGTTACAATGGTTGCATATTAACATATCTTGTTGAATTACCTATTCTGTTGGCCATATGCCATAACTGTTACTGGCATGCTGTTAATATACTGACTGTTCTGTTATTCATTATTGTGTTTCACATAATATGCATTGAAATGCAATGGGGTTATTTCCAATGTTCTGGCATGTTGTTATTACTAGCAATGTTTTTGCCCATAGCTAACCTAAATGTATTGATTCACTTCCATAGCCACAGCACACCAGGGTAGGCCAGTTCCTGCTGATTTGCCTACCCTACCTCAGCTGGGCCATAGCACTGGGTACCAGCACATCTGGGACCCAAGCCAGTGGTGCCCCCTCTGCTGGCCCTGCACCACCTTCAGGTGGAACCACTTCAGAGGACAGGGCCCAACCCCCAGAAGTGCTGGCAGAGGGGCAGTAGTCACCCAGGATCAACTACTGGCCATGGAGCTATGAACATTGCCTGTGCCGGATTGGAGGGCAGACTCGACAACCTGGTGGGGCCCACTGGCCCTGGCATCCAGCCTCCAGCACAGCCACCTTCAGGGCAGTGAAAGAGCAGTGTGGACTGCCCATGGGTGGGGACTTCAGTCATGCTGCTGGGGTCTGGAGGCACATGCACTTCGGATTCCACAACACCCTCCCCATCCAAGGTGTTTACCCCTCTCATGTGTCACACACTGCCCCTGTCTGCTTTCTTGTCTGTCTGCAATTGCATCCTCTCCTATATAACTTACCTCCCCACATGTATCTATAACCCTTCCCCAACATTCCACTCTCTCATTAAAAAAAAAAAAAAAAGGCCCCTGCCCCATACATAGCTCTCCATTTCACACAAGTGTCCACTGGATGCAACTAATTGGGTCCATTTGGCATGGCAGCACATTTATGTTGTCCTCACCCCTCTCTCTGGGGTTTGAGAGTCCAAATTCATACACAAAATCTGTCAAACTGCACAGCTGTTGCTGTACAAGAAATGGAGAGCTATGGTCCTTCCCTACACCCATCCTGCACATCCCTACCTACCTTTCACAGTGTTTTCCCCCTTCTTGCCTCCATTTCACCACTGTCCTATCACCTGCTTTTTCTTTTCCTTTAAAATTTTTAGGGCGGGTTTGCATGGAGCTAAGTGAAGCGCCTCAATGTGACATGTCGAGCAGCACCATGCAAACCTACTTAAATGACCTTTAAAGTGCCTTAATGATCCTATGTGTTTCTCACAGTGTCAAACACATGTATAAAATAATTTCCCCTGTCATGTTTCAAACCTTGGCCCTTGTCAATTACAGCCTACTACACTAACCCACTAGGCCACACAGTTCTTAATTAAAAGCGACGTTTCCAGCAATACATACTGATTGCCACTGACAGAATAAAATCAAACCTAATTTGACAAATGTGAGTATACCTGGGACTATGATGTAGAAATACACCAGTAGATAGACAAATAAATAATACTTTTAGTATGTGAGGCCTGGATATCAGGTAAATGTTCCATTTTACCTGCAACATCTTCAAATCACACCTGTTAAGGCATCAGTGGCAGAGTACATATGTTCAAATGGGACCCTGCTGCAGTATAACTGACTTTGAAAGCCATGCACATACTAATGGATGCAGACAACGTGTGTCACAGCCTGTATGGCAGCATATGTATCTGGCAAATACACTTGCTGCAGCACTGAGTCAATGGCTCAGTCTGTTAAATACCTTGCATACAGAACATTTTGCCACACATAGTCCTGGGTTCAAATCCAGTGTGTTGCACTTTAATTACATTGTTGTGAACACAGCAAGTAATGACTGACTCATGCAATTTTAATCCCCATAGGTTACTGATACTGAATTATCAGCTACCCAGTTTTGCAAGTGCAGGTAGGGACACACTGCACATGTTCATATAGCCTAACCATATCTCGCCTACTACTCTGCTATTGGCACTGTTGCATAACAGATGTACCTTAAGCACATACCTCAAGTGGACAGTAATAGGCACCCTTACCCTGGTTCTGCTGTAACAACAAGGCTGCCACAGCTGCCACAGTTACACATACAGCTTGCAGGCCTCCAAAGTGTTCACACTCCCCCTCCCCCACATTGTGTCCTAGGCTGCAGCAGCAGCTGCAGCTGGAGCTTACATGACTGTATGTTAAGGTAGCTGCTGCAGACTGACCATACCTCCCAACCCCATATAACAAGGGATCCAGACACACCCATACATAAAGGGGGGCCAAGGCCCAGAGATAGATACACATTTCACAGTTTGCCCTTACAAAGATAGTAAATTGATAGAATGGCAGCTACTGCATTACCATGCATATTCTGACAGTTATGAAGTGTGGCACTCACATGTCTCTCTCCCCCTTCTGAACTTACCAGACAATATTTGCCAGTGACTTGCCAGATGACCATACTGTCATGGGACACTGACCAAACATATGACACAAAACTGTGGACATACTTCATACATCTCTACAGTGGACAGTATCTGTACTTACCTTCTGCGATGTTGTAGTCTCCACACCTAAGTAATGTCCATCTCAACAACTAAGAAAGGGGCCAAGGCCTATATGAAGGGCTTATTTATTGCACTGTGGTGCTATGTCATTGGCTAATGATAGTGCAATTCAGCTGTTTGGATGCAATTAGCAATTCTGAGCCATTGTGCACAGGCAATTACCTGTTAATGACCATTGCCTACAAAAGGCAAACTGCTTATGGGGAACAGGTCTATATGTGGTTTTACTCACACAGCATATGTGCAAAGCATTTGCAGAGGAATGTTTCAATAAAAGGAATACTTCACTCTACCAGGTATGCACTACATTTCCCCATAAAAAGGAAGGCACATGGGAGGATGGAGGTATGGGGAATAGGGATTAAAACAGTAGGCTTGTATTAGATCTATGATAATGGCATGTCAGTGATACTCTGTTGTCCAACACCTACAGTCATGCCACTCAACTGTCCCTGCTTTGAATCACATTTCTGCTCTCTCCCTGTTGATCCCTCCTACAACAGTCACCTATTGTAGTAAAGATAGTGGATTACACTTAAGACATATAGTGATAATAACTAAGGGTGTACACATCATAACATCAAATGATGTACTGTAATTAACCTGCTCTCAGTCTGTCAATGTCACACATAAATAGTACTAACGTTGTAAAAGTGTCCCTGAATGTCTCTGATGTACTCTAAGTCCTTGTGTCATAGACATTCATCCCTGTCTGCCTGAGAGCTATGCCTAACATACCTCTCAACCTCCTACAGTAAGAAATCAGGACAAAGCCATATGTAATGGGGGGACAAAGACCCAAACTCAGTGACAGAGTATACATATTAGCTATACAAAGTAAGAATGTGATTAGAGTAACAGATATTACTGTAACATAAGTGTTGTCTAAGGGGTCTGATGGGTGACGGTTAGATTCTGTGTCAGTTTTCTGACAGCAACTATCAAGCAGTGAACAACCATTTGTCTGACATGTACGAGTTTGTGCAAGAAGGACCACAGCTATGAGGCAAACATGGTGACATTCTGGAAACATCTGCATAGTTGAGGGTATGATGCTTACAGGGAACATATATGACAGCAGATTTGCACTGCTGTCTGTCATTGTGGCACACTGGTGTGGCTGGACTGTCCCCATATAGTTGCTGGAATAGCACACTGCTAGATGTCTGACAGTGGATGTGTCACATATTAGTGGGGATTTGCCTGTAGGAGACACACCATAGTACACTGCAGTTATGGCTGTAGAGATATAAAGCAGAATCTGTCACAGCACACAGGGACATTACCCAGTTGTGCTACTACCTTGGTGATAGTCACACAAGTGGTGTGTCTCCAAACTGTGGGGTATGACGTGTGAGGGAGCAATGGATAGTGCAGGCCATTATGGGTGTGTAGGGTCTGTGCATAGTGGATATCCATGTATCTGGTCATGTAATGTGTTCCCCTCTTGTTGTCTTGCAGGAAGGATGTACCAGTGGAGACATCCTCCATTTTCATCTGCAGAAAATGACACTATACTGGATGCCCTCAAACTCAACCATCACATCCTGCTGTCAAGGGGTTCCCACAATCAAGAACAGTGGGCAGCATTGTGGGTCAAACTTGTGAGGGCTGTTAATGATATTGGCCAATAGGACCAATGAGCAGGTTCAACACCAGGCCACAGACATGGCCATTGCTGGATGCCAAAGAGCAGCTGCTATTGACAGGGATCGTGCTTCCACTGGTGGAGGGCCTGCAACAGAACAACCACTCTCAGCCACATAGGGATTCCTGGAGAACCTAGGATCAACCCACAACTCCCAGCCAGCCATCACTCCATACATCCTTGAGGTGGGTGCCACAGTGTCCACATCAGAGGAGTGTCCAGGTAAGCTTGACTGTGATCACCTGTATAATACATTAGCAGTCATTGTGTCAGGGTCCACAGACCAGTACATGGGTGTCAGGTATATCTGCATTGGAGGGGGTTCTCTTTTATCCACAGTTGTGCACACATACTCAGAATCTCACCAATACAGCCAGTATCAAATTAGCTACTGTACATGTGGATATATGGTCATATTATCTTGTATGGTCATATTATCTTGTAACAATGCAACATTTGGTGGTGCTGACGATACCTCTCCCTCACCTTTTCACAGGTATGTCAGGTGTGGCCAGAGTTTGTGGTCCTGTACCTGGTAAGTGTGACACTGTTGTTTTGCTGGATCAGATATACCCTATGAATGTTAAGGGCTGCCATTTTGCCTTTTCCACAACTGTTGCACTTAGTTAGAGTAGAATAATTGCATGTTCTATTTTGGAGCAGTTAATTACAGTGCATAGCCTAGGGAATGACAGGTGTGTATTTGTATAAACATTAACATGTTTGCACTTATACTTACAAGCAACTATGCAGCCTACTATACATGAGGCAATAACTCCAAGTTGCCCATTCGAACACAACAGGGGGAAGGTACATAACTGAAGCAGTGCTACTACAACTAGCATATCATTGTCAAGAGAGGTGTACTGGGTTTATTTGTAGTTCTGTCACTTACACTGTCATATTGCATACCTCACAGTTGTATTGAACTGGCAATGTTACCTGGATGTAGGTGACATGTATGTTATACAGGGCCTGGGTTGTCTGTGTATGTTGTTGTGAGTGTGTGTGTTGTGCATGGGATCAGAGATGAGAAGATGTGGGACATGTAATGCAGTTTTGGATCCACATCTGTATGAGTCTGTGTGGCTTACCATACATAATAGTGCAGGTGGTAATGTACTGCTTTTGTCTTGCTTCTCACAGGTGAACAGGGGGTTGGAGTCTGTCGCCCTCACAACCTGATGTCAGTATCTCATCAGACTCTGATGATGATGGTGGCCATATTGAGGCACAGGTGGGGTTGTCAATGGCTGAATCTGTCCCAGAGGTTGACATCCCTCTTCTGCCCCTATTGTCCCCTCGCACAATCAGTATGCTCACAGATACCCAGTCACCAGAGGCCACAGATATTGGACAGTCAGAGGGTGGTGACATAGTACAGGACAGTGTGAAAACCATGGTGCCAGTGAGTGTAACACTAGCCATAGCCATGGAATGTTTCACTGATGTAGTGGACAGATGGTGTGCACAGACAGTGTTTGCCTTTGAGCGCATGTTGCCTGTGCAGGAACATGTGGTTGGAGTTATGCATCAGACAAGTGGACTTAGGCCAGCAACACCATCTGCTGGGAGTCCACGTGGCCGTGCACATTCATGTTCCTGTAGTGGCAGTACCTCCAGAGCTACAGAGGGAGGTGTGCTGTCCACACACACAGGCCATGGGTACGTGGTCTTGGGAAGTCCTGTGGGAGACAGAGGCCCAGCAGACAGCAGTCACCATCAGGTACTAGCACTGCATTTGACCTTGGGCATGGTGCTGCCCGTGCTACTTATGGGAGAAACCAGGTCCTGTATTTGTGACCGGAGACTGTGAAGTGTCCACTCTACCATGTACAGTCCACAGCTGCCCACCATACACACATGTAGGTCTAGCACTGAGATTGACTGTGTACATGCACACTCCAACACCACTGTCACATGCAGGTCACCTACAGACACACACACAGCATCTCTCCATGGCCCATGTCACCAGCACCTCTTCCTGACTCACACACATGTTGTCAACTGTTTGGCACAGCCTAGGCCTCAGGCACCCCCACACCACACACTGTGCATGTGATGATACCTATGCCACATCCCTGCCATGCATGCCATCGATATGGGGACCTGCATATATGTGTCTGATTCACAGGGTGACTATATACCTTTACATGTGTTTTCTGTACTACAGTAGTGTTATGCAATGGCAGTTGTTGTGGGCCACAACAGGTACTTCATGCTTGCATGTGTCAGGACTAAACATCTAATGCTGGGTATCTTTGCTGCCTGATGGCACACTGACATAATGTTACAGAATGACAGGTGTGTCATGGACCTGTATATGTTTTTGTCCCAGGATTCTGAGCGGTGCAACTATGGACATATGGCACTAATACAGAGGCACAGGATGGCAAGAAAGCACAGCACTGATATGACATCAACAAGGTATGCCAGTGTATGTGCATGGCTCCCTAGGTGCATATATGTAGAACATTGTGTCAGGGACATTGGGGACAGTCAGCATCATTAAGCTTTCATACCCTGTGACACACTCTACTACCCTTTATACACGTCACCTGGGTAGTCTTCATGTATAACTATAGATGGTGGCAGACTTCAATTATGCTTATGTAGAGGAGGGCAATTTAGGGCCAGCGGCTAGTCACAGGGCCATAAAATGCATAACCAATGTACAGGGGGAGGCCACATGGACATGTCTCTACTGCTGTCAGGGGACATATTTACACACACACACACACACACACACATGTTGGATGCTGTGAGATTAGAACCTCTACCTATCTAGTATTACACACTATAGCATGTAGCACTTATCACATGTGCCACACTGTTTATCTGATAATACACTGTCAGCTAGTGCTCTTAAGGTGGATGAAATCCACTGGCCTTGCAAAGAAGGTAAATAGCATCCATGGGTGGTGAAAGCAGGGAACCTTGTAGGCTAGGCTTATATAGGCCTGAGGGCTGATAGCCTAGTACCTACCTATGAACCTATAAGGGAATTTAGAGGCCAGCAACCAGTCACAAGGCCATAATATGCATACCATTGCATGGAGACAGGTCATATGGGCATTTCCATAGTGCTGGGAGGGTCATATTCACAGACGCACACACACACACACACACACACACACACACACACGAGCATGCGCGCGCGCACACACACACACACACACACACACACACACACACAGTTGAAGGATGTGAGATTAGAACTCCTCCCTATCTAGTATTACACACTACAGCTCACAGTATCTATAGCATGTGCCACAGGTTATGTCTGTTGTATATGTTGATGCAGGCACAGTACTTGTTGAGTATGCAAAGTGGCCTTGTGTTAGACAGTATGTGTAGCCTGCAGAGTGATACTGCTTGGAACTGTTATCGTATCTAGTGTCCTAGGGGTGGGATACCTGGTAATATCCCTGCTATATGTGTACACTTATCAGTCTGGCCATATGTGGCTGTTTGCACTTTGATAGGCAGATATGTGGCCAGGGACAATATGGCATGTCCAAGGACTGTGTTGTACCCATTGTACATTACACCACCTGAGTACTTATGTCTGTCTGCAGGGTGACAGCCTGCAGACTCAAGGGTCTGTGGGTGAGTGGATTATGTACTGTTACAACTTTGGTCTGGTGCCATTGGACAGCTGTTGTGATGTGTATCTGCAGATGATCCCAGCATTCAGAGGTATGTGGGAACATTCGTACATCCCTGCCTGTATCTATATCAATGATGTATAACAGGATTGTCTCCTTAAATGTAGTTGTGTGTGTCAGTAATGTAAATGTGTTCTGTAGAAATATGAGGGGAGTCTATGTATCACTGTACTTTATATAACTATATATACACCTTGTGTGTGTGTGTGTGTGTGTGTGTGTGTGTGTGTGTGTGTGTGTGTGTGTCTGTGTGAGATATGCTGATAGAGACACTAATCAAGTGTGAGGGGAAATAGGGAGAGACAGATATGTATACGTAGCTGTATTTCTGTACAGACATATTTCCACATAGCAGGTCTTTGGGCGGTAGAGGCAACAGACTTGGTCTCAAGTTAGCTAAGTGAAGGAACATGCCCAGTGTGATTGTCAGTACTTACAAGGTGACTCCAGGCCAGAGCTACCTGTACGCCAGTCTGGGATTACTGTGTGCTGCAGACCATTGGCTGCTGCACCTGCTACCACAGTACTGCAGTTGCCTGATATTGTCTAAGGCATTCCTCAGCTGTTGTTGACCTTAATATGTGACTCTAACTTCAGAACTGTAGAGTGCTTCACAGACTGTCCAGACTCTTGCCACATATTGTTGTCCAATTTCACATAACATTGTTGTTTTCTGCAAATTAGTGGCAAATCGGTCAAGACTGAAGTAAATTAATACTGATAGATATTTGAGTTTCGGGCTCCATGCACAGCAGGAAAGTCATGTGAATGCAGGACCTGTTATTCTATCCACATTCTAAGCTTGTAGGAGCAATTATATAAAACCTGTCATAAGTTGTGGGCCTTGGTCCCACTTTTATTCACTTTATTTCAATACATTTCCTGCTGTCAGAGATTGAGAGGTATGATGTGACTGGGGTACATGGTGAAACACCACACACAGTGTGACAGTCTGCATACCTCTCCCTGTACATGTTTTTGCTTAATGTCCAGCATTTTGCCCCATATCTCTGCTGTATTCCTCATACATTTGTGGTTTCCCAGTGCTGTGCTGTACATCAGTCGCTGACTTGTTGTACCTACTGACACATCTAACTGATGGCCTTTACATCCTGCAGCTAATCTGACCTGTTGCAGCCTGCTGTTAAACTAGCCACCTGCTAAGTTACTCAGGGAGTGTATAATGTCTATCTGTAGGTATGGCCCTTTGTGCCTCCATTCACTCTGGCTTTATCCAGCTTTCTTGCTGTAACAGATTGAGGGGTTCTGACAATCTGTGGGACTACTACCAAATGTGTACCTCACATGCAAAAGATGTAGATGCTGCCATATTCAAACCATCAACCCCCATCACACATGCTATTGTCCCTGGCCCACTGAACCACACTGGCTGCCAGACAGAGAGGTTTCCTCCACTCACACTATCAATAAGATAGGGAAATTATCTGGTCTTC
Organism: Protopterus annectens; assembly: GCF_019279795.1. Lineage (NCBI taxonomy): Eukaryota > Metazoa > Chordata > Ceratodontiformes > Protopteridae > Protopterus > Protopterus annectens. Next base: position 974,898,827 of record NC_056730.1, on the reverse strand, counting down.
TGGTATATCATCGCAGACTTACTGTTACAGTAGTTATATAACAGCACTGATGTCTTTGGGGTGGGGGATGAACAGCCTATGCTCTGCTGGCATAGACAGTTGTGTGACTGTCCTGTGACCCCACTGTTTGGCATCTCTCTGGACTACTGTTGTGGAGTTTCTAGCCATGTGGCCAAGTGGCTACTATGGGCCACATAGTAGTGAACAGAGTACCTGTTGTCCCAAGTGTCTGTACAAGTAGCCCAGTATCCCACAATAAATCTCTGGAAGTAGCCCAGTAGCACACTATATATAGCCCAGTATATTCCCTTGCATACATGCAGCAGGTCCATACATATGCTACCATATTATAGTACCCCTTACAAGTGGTGTACAGGAGAGTGACTTACCTTGCGAATGCAGCAGTTGACAGACCTGTAGTTCGGGGCTAACTCTGTCTGATGCAGGCAGTCCACAGCCAAAACATGGTCAGGTAGTGGTTGTGTGGCCTAGCTGGCATTTTTACTGATATGTATATGAGTTGGAGTATGGTGTCAGTCCCCAGGGCAGGTTGTCAGTGCAGGTGCTATGAATTGTCTCTTGGTCAAGGCCAGAGTATATTGGGCATGCCTATATCTGCCTACAGGGACAGCCTCAGGGGGTTCCTCCTCTGAGTCCCACTGTGCATGCAGCTGTGGTGACCTAGGCACTGGTGGGGGGGCTGTCTATCCTTTCCCTTTGCTGATCCTGCTGCAGCTGTTTCTGCAGGATCATATTGTGTACATGGGACCGGAGAGTACTGCAAGGCTCCACCAGATATATTGTGGCACTGAAACTGTGACTTCAACAGCCCAAACATATGCTCTATGATGTTCCTGGTTTGTGCACGTGCCTCATTATGGCATTCTTCAGAGTGTGGGTGTACATTTCTGATGGGTGTCATCATCCATGGTTCCAGTGCACAGCCAGCATCCTCAATGGCCATGTGGGAATGCTTCCCCAGCAAACATTTGGTACAGCTGTGATGAGTGCCAGATATGGAAGTCATGATAACTGCCAGGGCTGCCAGAACACACATTCATGATAATGCCCCGGGCATTGCACACTACCTGGCAGTTGATAGAGTGATACCCCTTGCAGTTGATGTAGATTCTACCCTCTTTACCAGGTGGTGCTTTGATGTGTACATGAGTGAAATCTATGACACTGGGTACCTCAGGGTAGTGTGCTACAGAGTAGAAGAGTTGCACACTGATGTCCCTCTCCTCAGGGGTGTGGGGAAGATAAATGTTCTCACTGGCATGTGGTAGCATGGCATCCAGGAACTGGTGGAGTACCCTGGAAGCAGATTCCTGTAAGACCCCCATCATGTCCCCAGTTGGTCTTTGGAAAGTACATGTAGTTAGTGTCCTAAGGGCTACACATACCTTTGTTTCCACTGGGATGAGTGCCCTTCTGTTGGCTTTGGGTATGAGTTGAGGTTGGCAGACCTCATTGAGTTGTTGTATGTCATTGTGTACCCTGTAGTGCTCTATAATCTCCAGCTCATGTAGCTCCTGGTTGGTTACCCTTGGCCTGAACACTCTTCTTCTCAGTCTAGGTCTATGGTCAGCATCAGCAGCAGCTGCATTGACCTCAGCATCTAGCACATACATATGTAGCAGACCTGCAGCAGCCCCTAGCATTCTCTAGATTAAAGTTCCCAAGTCTGTACTCCAGTGGTGCAGAGTATGGGAGGAAAATCATATTGTACGGTGCATGCATACTTTATAGTGCTCTACTCTAGGTGTAGTCTGTGTGATTGGCTAGCTGTGATGCATTCCACCTGCCAAGTGCATCATTAAGGGGTTTAATGGCCCTAGTTTAAGTGAAACAGGGCTCATCAGTCATTAATATTTCATTGGATTTCTCAGCCTAATTTTTTTTTGACAGCCTTCCTTGCTGAGCATGGAGGAGCACCACGCAAACCTACACAGCAAAGATAACATGAAGCTCAGCAGTCAGTAGACACCCCCCCCCCCCATGGCAGGTCATGCTCATCACAGCTGTGCACCACTCAAACACACTCAAATATGCTCAAACCTGCTGAAACACATGCCCCTCAGGTAAACAAAGCTTAGCAGTCACAGGACACCCCCCCCCCCGCTGAGCGAAGTGGTGCGCCGCACAAACAGGCACCACTGAGCTCCAGTTAGATTAAACGTTTGCAGATACACCTCCTTTTGATGTCAACTACTTCTTCTGTGGACACCAACATGGTTCTGTGCCTACACGGATAGGATCTGCAGACAAAAATACTCATTCAGTAACCCCAGCTCATTTGCATACAGATCTGTGCACAGTACCTGGTAACTACACAGATTCAGACCCTGCCTCGTTAGCAAACACAGCAGTCCTACATTGTACATACTCCACACAGGGTACTTCAATGCATTACTGTTAAATACTCACAAATTCTAGTTTTAACAATATTTTGTTTTCTAGAACGGCATGTTTGCGCACTGCAGAGAGATGAGCAAACATACTCAGGATATTAAAAAATATATATTTTATATTATTTTCCAATGGTTTTGGACACACAGCAGTTATATTTGCACATATTTGTGTCATCTATACTATTTGTGCCACTCTAACTCCACTTTTACAACTCTGGTGTCATTTTTTCTTCCTGTACACAACATTTTTCCATGTACATTACAGACACAAACATGGGGTCTGCACGACTGCCTATCTTCTTGTTGGATCACTCTACCTGCATCATTTGCATCCATTTCACCTGCATATGAAGTGATTTGCATACCATGGACACTTCTGTGTTCACACCCATGTGCACACCCCTTGGTTGCCTTTACTGGATCGCACATGTGCTTACTTCCAAGTAAGCACCGTGCCACTATGCCTACGTGGCAAATAAGTCCATGCAGGCTTTATTAAATTCTCTCCAATATGTTTTGGTGTTAGACTACACTGTGCTACATTTAAATGTATTTATTTTGCTGAATAACCGAGTCATTTAATTTAAACTGTGCAATGGCCTGCAAGCATCACTTTTTGGAACAGTTCTATGCTTAACTGTATTATTTAACTTTGGTATGAATCTGGCTAATTTAAGCTGCACAATGACATAAGGGATTCCTACTGTTTCCAACTACAGCTATCAGCTTCACACATTTATAATGGCTAATGAGAGTTGTGCTTAGTTTTATGGATACACAAGACTGACCTCTAGACAAAACAAAATTACTTGAGTCATTTAAACATTGAACATAACATTATTTATTTATTTATTTATATTTGTTGACCGGGAGTGTCTGACTGGACGTAGGTCCATTTTCAGCAGAGGCCCGGGGAGAAAAGCTCCACAGTTAAAACAAACAGACAGTAGTTACATTGGATTACATAGCAATTAACAATTTACATAGGAATTACTTACAACCCATTTACAGATGAAGAACATTGTACATCAGTAGACAACTAGCATAATTCGGCCTTTTGAAGCTACAGAGTTTTCTGGAGAGGATCAACTGACCTGCTACTTCAGGGGAGGATTATTAAAACTGTATGATTTTATCATGTTTATGAACAAATCTGCAATAAGGGATAAGAGCTTGGAAGCTGGTAGATGTACCTGCCTATAGAGTTGGTGTTATTTATGTATAGTGTTTGCTTGCAATGTGGTTTGGGGGGAAAAAAGGATTTTCTTGTTCAGTTGTCTCCCCACAGTGGTGGATTATCCGATGTTAGCATGTCTTCAGGGTGCTTTGCTCTTGTTTTCTTCATTTTAAACTAAAACTGACTCCTAGATATAATTTGATTTCTTGTGGCCTGCTGTTCACTGGGGATGTTTAGATGCCTCACTGATTGTTGAACTTTTTGTTTCAAACACCTTTATTGAATTATCTCTTGTGACATAGGCAAATTTACATTCCTGTAAAAGTAGTAGCACTATAATTAACATAAACATTTTACTTCACATATACTGCTATATATCATATAACCTAAGCAACATTACATAAATTATTGAGTTCCTGCCTTTTTTCTACTAAACTATCACTTCTTTAACCTTCTGCTTTAGAGTACAAGCTTCTGCTTGTTTTGTCTGGTAAGTATTTTTGCTTAATTGGTAACAGTAGATTTGAAGGTTTGTGTTAATTATTGAGATACTGTAGTTTTCTATGAATAACTCATTTCACATTGCAGGTGAAGTAATTTTGTTGCACTTTATTTATTTTTTTTACATTTGTTTACCAGGAATGCCCAACTGGACTAAGAGTCCATTTTCAGCAGATGCCAAGGGAGAAAAGCTCCACATGAATAACAAACTTATACAGTAAAAATATTTGTAGGGCAACATAAGATAACAATATTAGAAGCAGTGAAAAACTTTACATATCAGAAATGGTCAAAATTAATAAGGCGTTCATAAATAACACAAGTGTTTGATTTTTTGAGAGACAGTATACAGCAGTGTGATACAATATTCAATGTATATACACCAAAATATATCCTACTTCCAGTATAGATTGGTATTGTCTTTGCATTGTATTTAAGTACATTAGATGAAATAAGAGTAAAGCACAGTGAAGTAGGCAAGGGATGGAGGAAGTAGAGATAACTAAGAGACATAGCATAGTGTGTTCAGCCTGGCTTAGTGCATCAGCAAAGCCAGTTGTTGGACAGGTGTTCACTGAGGAGAAGTTTAAATCTGGTTGTGTTAGTAGTTTTTAGTATGTTTTGAGGGATGGTATTCCAGTACTTGGTTATTTGGCCAGTGAACATAGTCTCCAAAACTGTTGTTTGACTTAGTGACTTTTAGTAGGAATTTGTTGGAGGATCTCAGGGATCTGTCATTCGACTAGGGTTATACTAGGTTCCTAAGTGCAGGGCAGTTTTTAGGATGGTGAGTGATGCAATATGTCAAAACTAGTTGATTGAGGGATGATTAAAGGATAGTAGATTTGGTAGTTTGATCTATTTTAGTTGGTGAAGAGCAGAGCTGTGGTGAGATCTATGTGGCTGGTTGGTTGTAAATATGGCAATTTTATTCTAACAGGACTCCAATTTATCTAAATCAGCTTTTCTGAGATTTGTGAAAATTAGAGTGGCATATAGTAGGGTTGAGAGTAGGTGTATTCTGATCATGGATTGTCTGGTTGCACTCGTTAGATATGGCTTGACTCTGTACAGTGAGTCCAGTTTAATGTGGACCTTTTTGATGGTTTGAGCTAAGTGTTTGTCAAATTTTAGACATTTGTCAGTTGTGACACCAAATAGTTTGGAATAGATAACGAAGGGTAGTAGGTGATCATTTGTTGTGTTATATGAGAAAAGCATGAACTTTGTTTTGTTTGAATTTAGTATAAGTTGGTAGTCAGATCGGAATTTTTCATAAGATCATAGGATCATAGGATGTTAATAGGCTAATGGCCGTGGGGCCCTTACAAGCGTAGCCAAGAGTTGATCCCCAAAAAAGAAATCTCAGTCAGCACCTGTCGATCCTGTCAATGAGGGACACAGGCGGAACCACTGGGACAAATTTCTGTTTTCCCATCTACTCATCAAGGTTGCGCTTGAAGAGGGTCAGCGATGTACTCTGTTTGATGTGTATGGGAAGTCTATTCCAGAGACAGGACAGCCTCTATCTCTCCAGCAAGTTTTGGTAATGTCCCATATTAGATTTAGGCCTTTCGAGCAGGTAATGCACGAGGAGTTAGACTTACAGATATGCAGCATCTCTAGTAGGATGGGGTCCGAGATTGCCTTGTAGGTAAGACACAAATCACTCTCAGCAATCTGTACAGTCGATGTCTAACAAGGATGTTTGGGTGATCTCAAGGAGTTCAGGAAGTGAGGGTGCAGAACATATGAGGGAGGAGTCATCTGCATATTGAACAAAGGTGGCCAGGTGGATAGCAGTGCAGAGTTTGTTAGAAAAGATAGTAAAAAGCAGCAGACCAACAACTGAGCCTTGTGGCACACCCACTGAGACAGGTAACAGAGCAGAGATTTTGTTTTGCCTCTTAACTGCTTGTTGGCGGTCAGATAAGTAGCTGTGGAACCAGGAAAGGGCAGGACAGATGAGGTTTAAGGATGTTAGTTCATGTACTAGTTTTTGATGGGATACTGTGTTAAAAGCCTTAAACATATCAAGAAAGATGGATGATACAATTTGGCCATTATTTCTGAGTTGACTGATTGTATTAGTAAAGCTGATGAGAGTGGTTTTGGTACTGTGTTTGGGTCTAAAACCATGTTGAGAAGTGGATAGAAGGTTATTGTTTGGTAAATAAGTGAGGAGATGCATGTGTATGCATTTTTCAAGAATATTGGCTAGATGCAGAAGTTTAGCAATTGGTCTGTAGTTCGAGAAGTCAGTTGAGGTCCCACCTTTATGCAGGGGGATAATATAAGAAATTTTCCATAGCATGGAGATATATTGTTCAGAAATGGAATGATTGATTAGGAGAGAGATAGGGTAGGATATGGAATCAGCTGCTAGTATGAGAAACTCATTTGGGAGTTGGTCAGCAGCAAGAGATGTGGACTTAAGTTTGTCAAGAAGTTTTTTTTAATGGAACTAATTTGTACTGGTTTGATTGAGGAAAGATTTGAAGTTTACATCTGAGCCTGTAGGAACAAATAGAGGAGTATTACTATCATTTTATACTAAGGATAGAATGGAGATGATGAAGTATGAGTTAAATTGGGAAGCAATGCTATCTGTGGTGGAAGCTGGAGTTGTTGGCTGTCCATGTTTAAAGAGTAGCTTAATGGCTCTCCAAAACTTTTGTTGATTGTTTTGGTACTTTTGTTGGATTTGTGTATAGTAGAGCTTTTTATTGAGCTTGATTTGTTTTTTTTGCTAGGTTTCTTAGTTGTCAGTAGGTTAGAAGAGAAGCTTGATTTTGGTTTCTTGATATTGTGACCAGGCTCTGTCTCTCTGCTTGAGGAGTTGTATGGACCCTTTTGTAAGCCATGGTGCATGTTTTGATTTAACATGCATTTTCCTAAGGGGTGCTAGACTATTTAAAATATCTAGGAACTTGTTATTGAAGTATTGTACAGCAGAATCTAAGTGAAGATGTTTTAGTGGGGTCCAGTCACATTGTTTTAGCATGGACTTATAGATTTCAGGGGAAACATTTTGTTTGCTGTGGACTTGCTTATATATGATGTTCTTTGGAAGGTCTGTGAGGTTTCTAATTAGATAAGTGGGTAGATGATCTGGTCTGGGAGACAGCTAATTTGTAGACAGAGGGAGGGCTTATTTGTTAGAGTCCAGTCTAAGATTGATTGTTTGTTGCTCTGTTTATTGATTCTGGTTTGAGGTTTGAATTATTTGACTGAAGCCATAAAGGTTAATAAAGTTGGAGGGGTTGTCTGATCTGCAGGTGGACCGATCTATGTTAAAATCCCTCATTATTATGGTTTCCTGATTAAAGTTGATGGAAGACCAGCAGAGAAGGTTTTCAGTAATAGATGGTTTGTTTCCTGGGGGAATGTAGATAGCAATAATAATAATAATAATAATAATAATAATAATAATAATACTATGCTTGTTAGAGTTTACTTGGAGGTGATTAAGATTTCTGAATTCATGAGGTCGGGGGTTAATTTCAATTTGCTCCAGCTGGAGTATATTTTTTGTATATTATGGCAATGCCCCCACCGCCACATTTGCATGTTCTGTTGATTTTGAAAATACTGTATCTATGGGTTAAGATTTCACTATCATTTATCTGTGGTTTTAGCCAAGTTTCTGTTAGGATAGTTCTATCTGGAGAGTATAGGGAAATGGTTGTATGAAATTTGCCAGGTTTATTTAAGATGCTTCTTATATACGTGTTTATGATTAGAAGGTCTGCGCTATTACAGGAAAGGTTAGCGATGTTTTGAGGTGATGTGCTGTCTGGTGGATGGTGTGTTTGTTGTTGTTGATGAGGGTTTGGGTTTGGATGCATGTCTTCACTTAGGTGAAGTTGAATTGGCTTAAAAAGAAATAGGTGTGAGGATATGGGTACTAGTCTAGCATACTTGCACAATAAATATGGTGATAGCTGTGGGTGAGCATATTTAAATGAGAAGAATTCAGTGTTGGAGCTATTGTAGAGGTGTGGTGATATAATAATGTTTTCCAGAGTTGTGTTGGGTGAGGTGGTGACTGTGTTAGTGGGAGAGCAGATATATGTGACATTCTGGTTTTGAAAGGATGTAAAGAGGTAGGTGGTAGTGAGTAGGCTGAGGAGTAATGTATGGTTGAGTATCATTATTTCTGAGTTTATTGTTGCGGGAGAAATGTAAAAGTGGGTAGGATGGGTTGTAGTGAATGGCGGTACAGATCCTATAGGAAGGGTTTGCTTGTTATAATATCGGATGATTAGTGTTTGGGTTGAATATGGTGATCAGATAATTAATTAATTTAAGGGGTGTGTCTAGTGATTAACTATAAGTGTAGGTGTAGTGGGGGTGGATTTGGGGGTAGAGTAGGGGAGTGGAGTGAGCCTGACTGGGGCGAGGACAAATGGAGTGGCTAGAGCTACGGCAGTCTGTTTTAGAGGTACTTCTTCTCTTCTTGATTTACAGTTAATTTAATAGCAGAGTTGTTCTATGCACTTAGGATAGCCTGATTTTGTAGTACTTAAGGTGAATAATTAAGTAAGGTCACTGTATGCTTTGGGAGACTTTCCCGGGGGTATGACAAGCACTTTAGCTGTTACTTTCATTCAAGTACTGTTTATATTTTTTATTTTAATATGGCTGACAGCTATGTTACTAAGCACATACAGCTCCTTGTAGTCCTTTGCACTAGTAATTAGGATTCATTATTTAATTTACTACTGCTTCTAGTTTAAGGAAATAGCCAGTAACGCAAGTAAAAGCCATGCTAATTTCCAATATTGTAGTGCATGCTTTATCAACTATGACCAGGTCTAGATTGAGAATGCACCCGAAGAAATAAAGGTACCCTAATTTTCAGTTAAATCAGGTCATGCCTATGTCTAGGTGCTTAGATTATGTAATAAACTCATTGCCAGAGACAAGAAAGTTGAATGCTATGACATCTAGTGGGTTGTTGAGGAGAGGAGTGTAAGTAGAAAGAGTGGAGGCAAGCTGAGTGCTTCCGTTGGTGTGCATGCCACTACAGAGTGCATTTCTTTTACAACAAAGCAATAGTATACAAGATTGCTTAATTTAGGTTAATTCACATACTCAGTTCTCTAGGTCTTTGGTTGAAAAAAATACAGGTAGCCTGGTCCAAGCACTATCACTTGTACAAATATGCTTATTTTGTTGGAAATATATCACTGCTTGGATGGGGATATATATTACAAGGTATTTGAGGTAGGAGCTGCAAAAAAGAAAATGGAGAAAGAGCATATTGAGGATAATGAATTTAAGAAAGTATAGTAGATGACTGCAGAAGTTAAAATGTTGAAATCAAGTGTAAATAATAGGCCTAGGGTAACAGTGTAGTGCTGTGGTATTTTAAACAATAGCAATCTGTGCATGCCAGTCCAGCTAACTAAAGACTTTAAACAATTTGGGCACTCTTCTCCAAGTATAATAAAAAATGCTGCACTGTAAGTATTTCCAACCAGATAAATTGCAAGAATTGGCTGTAAAATTAATTGCTGACACAATTACAGCCTTGCTGCAAAATGTACAGTCAAATGTAATCACAGTTGAATCTTAAATCATGTACCCAGCTGACAATAGTTATAAAAGCAGCAACAGAAAAAAATACAGAAAGAAAAATGTAAATTTATTTAGTTGCTAACTAGCCGGAGATCAAGAGTATCAAGCACTGAACAGCAACATGCAAACCACAATTGGTTAAATATCCATAACAGAGATAAGAAACTTGCCTGGGATGCACACAATGCAGAGTGGTCAATGCTCTCTCACTCAGGGGCTATTAAGATTTAAAAAAATGGAGCATATAGTTCAAGCAGTCTAAACAATGCATGGCAATTCCTTGGTATAGAGGTACTGAAACTGTTGTTACCAGAGTACTTATTACTAGCAGTACTTAGCAACTTAGAGACTGTTGAAGACCAAATGCAGCTATGCTAATTGAGATCAATCATACCATTGCTGTAATCCTTCCCTGAATAGGCTATGTAAGTAGTGAAATATTATATTATTCCTGGATGGAACACTTAACCAGCATAAGGTGGGCACTGACTATAGTCAGATTGCCTACTACCTGTCCCTTGATTGCCTTTGGCTGCTCTGTATGGGACCTCTCTTTGCAGCCCCCCCCCCACACCCACCTACCTGCAGTACTTTAAGTTGTAACTTTAAGAAGCATTTCAAAGTGAGGGCACATGTGTTTAAATAGAGAGCACATGCAGGCAGCAGTGCCATTTTGAGAGAACAGCCAGAGTGTTAACATGTATGAGTGCAATAGTCAGTCTGTTTATAAGGTTATTTAAGTTTAAGTTACTAAGCCTCAATTCTGATGTGTTTGTATATAATAAAGCTGCTTGCACTGAGCCCACAACTGTTTGTCTGTTTTATCCTGAGCGGACAAGCTACATGGTGTCAGAAGCGACATGTCAGAATGACGCGATGTTAGAAGCAGCATGCTTGAACGACATGGTACCAGAAGTGATGTATCTGAATGGCATGGCATTAGAAGTCTTGTCCCACCCTGCTCAAACAATTAAGAAAGGACAAAAATGAATTTCAGGTAACAAGAAACTCACATAAATGATTTATTCCATAAGGAAAACGATACAAAGCATATGAAAAGCATAAGATGTATTACTAATCAAACGAAAAGCACACAATGCATTATTAATTAAATGAAAAGAACAAAACATATTATTGATTAAACAGAATGTTAGAAAGCATGATATCTGATAAAGTTATTTGAAATACTTATGAGTGCATTCAGAACTACTTCTGATTTGCATAACAAGCATGACAAAAGTCAAACGAGCATAACGAGTACAATAAAAGGGCAAAGTGAGTGCGGAAAAGCAAAGCGGCTGCATTTTTTAGTAAATACCTATGTTTTTGATATGAGCTACTGTTTCACATTGACTAAAGCTATTCAGAGTATAACTAGAGTTGTTCAAAGTATCTCAGAGTGTGCAGAGTCTTTGTAGTGTGTGCTTTCTTATAGTACAATTATTTCAGAGTTTACTGTGTGCAAACTATAGTTATTCCGCAAAGTGCAGTCATTTCAAAGTGTTTCTTGCACTGTACAGAGTTATTTCACAAAATACAGTCATTTTGAGAAATTTCTTGCACTATGTACAGTTCATTCACAAAGTGCAGTCATTTTGAAGTGTTTCTTACACTGATAAGGGTGGTTTCACAATGTACAGTGATTTCAAAATGTTCTTGTTCTATGGAAACGTATTTTACAAAGTGCAATTATTTCTAAGAGTCTGTTGTGCTGTAAATCATAATTACACGTTTCTGGCATAAATTTCTGACGTATGTGTGTATGTTCATACATAATTCCAAGGATCTTTATTACTGTGTGTTGACATGGCAGAGGCATTTTGCAGACCCAGTCCACTTGTGTTTGGTCATAATATTGCAAAGAATTGGAGAGTATTTGAGCATGAGTATGATATTTTCATAGAAGCAGCTTTTTCTGATAAAGATGCACATATGAGGGCATTTATTCTGCTTAATCTAGCGGGGTCAGAAGCTATTGAAAGAGAGCGTTCATTTGTCTATGCACCAGCAGTATATGCAGGAGAAGAGGAAAACCACCATATTGTTTTACAAGCTGAATCAAGAGAGGACCCTGAGTGCTTGAAACATACATTTACAGAAATGTGTAACCCTCAGACAAATGTTACATTGAAGAGGCACTTATTTTATACAAGAGACCAAAAGCCAGGAGAAACTTTTGCAGCTTACATTACTGACTTGAGAAACAAAGCTAAAATGTGCAGATTTGGTGATCTGAAAGACAGGTTGATAAAAGACAGGCTTGTGTGTGGTGTTAATAATGCTGCAGTGAGAAAGATTTTGCTTTGAGAAAGTGATTTAATGTTGAGAAAAGCCATAGAGATTTGTCAGATACACAAGCTTACAGAAAGGCACACAAATATGCTTGCAAGTGATAAGATCATGGTTTCAACAGCCTCAAGAAAGAAAATGTAGACAGCATGCAGCATGTGGCTAACAGAAACAGGCCCAAGCACATGGCAGCTGCAAGCCCTGTGGGATTTCCAGGGAGATCCCATACCTTTCCACAAGTTCTAAGACTAGCTCAGTAAAACAGACATGCTCAGAGCAGCATAAGGGTGAGTCAGAAAAACCCGAGTCAAGTCTCATAGTTAACTGTCTTAATTGTTGTGCCAATCACTAGTTGAAAAGAGGAAGTGCTTAGCATTTGGTCAGCAATGCCACAAGTGTAAAAAATGGAACCACTTTCAAAAGCTTTGTAAATCAAGCAAGCCTCATTCATTTATTAAAAAAGGTCACTCAAAAAAGCAAGTTGATCATATAGAAAGCTGCAACCCTTCTTTCTATGTAGATGGTGTATCAGTGATTAGTGAAAAGGTTAATGCAGATTTGTTGGCAAATAATTAAGTGTTTTGTACTGTCCTGATTAATGGTAAATAAACAGAACTCAAAGTGGACACTGGCTCAAAGTGCAATGTTATGTCAGCAGAAACATTTGCTAGAGTAAGAGCTGGTGAATAACTTAATTTTGCCAGTTGTGCAAAGTTTGTTGCTTATGGAGGTGAAGAGATTCAAACCAAAGGCTCAGTAGTGCTTCCATGCTGTTCAGCTGGGAACAGTTACAGCTTGCAATTTTATGTAGTCAAAAGACCTGTGCAGTCATTATTAGGCCTCAGAGACAGTTTGAGAATTAAACTGCTTTCTTTTACCAAAGAAGTCCATTATGTAAGCACATGTCCTAGTTCCGGTTTCACCGATACTATTTTCTCAGAGTATGTTGATATTATCGAGACAAGATAGGTAAACTTCCAGTTGTGTACTCCATGAAATTAGACCTAGAGTTCAGTCCAATGGTCAGACCAGTGAGAAGAGTTCCAGTAGCTATCCAGGACAGAGTCTAAGTCCAGTTAGATAAAATGATGCAGCAAGGTGTGATTTGTCCAGTTACAAAACCAACTGAATGGGTGTCTTCCATGGTAGTCACGCCATAAGAAAAGGTCAGATGAAATCAGAATATGTATTGACCCAAGAAACTTAAACAAAGCATTAAAGAGACTCCACCATCCTATACATACAGTTGAGGAAGTTGCTACCCCCATGCCAAATACTACTGTTTTTTCTGTCTTACATGCAAGGAGTTCATTTAGGCAAGTAATGCTTGATTGCAAATCTTCACTACTGACTACATTCAGCACACCATTTGGTAGATACAGATTTCTCAGAATGCATTTTGGAATAAATTCTGACAGTGACGTCTTTCAGCATGCAGTGGAGCAAATTTTTCAGGCTATCTGTGTGCTATAATAGGGGATGATTTACTAGTGGGAGGCAATGGTGAAGCAGAGCATGACAGACACCTCAGGAAAGTTCTGGAAAGAGCACGTGAAATAAAAATAAAGCTCAGTCCTCTGAAATGTAAATTCAGGCTACCAGAAGTTATTTATATAGGTTATTTATTTACCAGTTCAGGCCTAAGACCAGATCCTTCCAAACAAACAGCTATTCTTGAGATGCCAGATCCAGACAATGTCCAAGCCTTACAGCGTTTTCTTGGTATGGTTAACTATTTGGGCAAGTTTATGCAGATTTCAGTGAATTATCAGCACCCTTAAGAGAGCTGACATGCAGAAATGTTACCTGGTCATGGTTGGAACAACACCAGAGAGTATTTGATGACTTGAAACAGAAAATTGACAGTCCACCTATGTTAAGATACTATGATATCCACAAACCAGTAATTCTTTCCTGTGATGCTTCAAAGTTCGGTTTTGGTGCAGATATTCTTCAGGAGGGCAGACCAGTAGCCTATGCGTCTAGAACTCTTACCCAAACTGAGGTGCAGTATGCACAAATTGAGAAGGAACTTTTGGCAATTGTGTTCACATGTTCAAAGTTCCATGATTATATTTATGGCCAAGCTATCCAGATTGAGACTAATCATCAACCTCTAGTCACAATTTTAAAGCAGCTTAAGCATACAGCTTCAGCAAGACTACAAAGAATAATGCTTAGATTACAAATGTACAACTTCAAAATGGTCTATACAAAAGGCAGACTTCTTTATCTGGCTGATATCTTATCCAGATCGCCCAGAAATACCAGAGAAAAGCTTGATGCAGAGAATTTTGAATTCAATGTCATGGAAGTGCGTAATTTTCCTACACAAGACTTGATGAAGTAAGAGATCATACAAAGACTGATCCAATTTTGCAAAAGCTCAACCACTTCATCAATATTGGATGGCCATCAAAGCAATCTTGTGGACTGACAGAAGTGCAACCTTATTTTCCTTACAGAGATGAGATGTTGATGGAAGATGGTATCATTTTCAAAGGTATTAAAGTTATTATTCCTACTTCCTTACAACATGAGTACATCCAAATATTGCATTGTGGCCACCAAGGTTTCAAAGCTACCAAAAGAAGGGTGAGAGGCCTAATATTTTGGCCTTCTCTCTCAATAGATATCAATAAAGTACTTTCATCTTGTTCAGTATGCAATAGTACTAAACCGCATTTACAAAAAAGCCACTTCAGCTAAGCCAGATTCCTGATCTACCTTGGTCAACAGTAGCCACTGACATATTTGAGTGGAACAGTCAACATTACTTAGTGTTGGTAGACTCTTATTCAAATTGGTTCGAGACTGATCTGCTACCCAACCTAATGTCCAGTACTGTCATTATTTATTTATTTATTTAACATTTGTTTACCAGGAAAGTCCGACTGGCCACAGGTCCTTTTTCAGCAGAGGCCTGGGGAGAAAAGCCCCAGTGGTAACAGTAAATTTTAATACATAAATTACAATAATCAGTAAAGTATAGAGTAAACAAAAAATGTAGTATACATAAGAAAATACAAATTTGTTACATCATGACAACAAAACCTAGGCTCTGAAGTTAGCTATTACTATTTGTAAAGTATGACTTATGTCAAGATATAAGGTTAAGACAGGCCGGTAGGAATAAAAGATTAAACACAAGGGAAGAAGTTGGATATGGTTGAGGTATACTGTGATATATCAGAACATTCATGAGGGGTTAGTGAATGCTCTGATACATCACAGTTACTAAGCTGAAACTTCATTTCTCAGTCCATGGTAGTCCACACAAAGTTATTTCTGACAACGGTGTCCAGTTTGCCAGTCAGCTATTTCAGAAATTTGCAAAAGAGTGGGACTTTATCCATGTTATTAGTAGTCCTGAGTATGCACAGTCAAATGGTCTAGCTGAACGTGCAGTACAAAGTGCAAAGCAATTACTAGAGAGGTCAAAGTGTGACAATACCAATGTTTTCTTGAATTTGCTTAATCTCAGAAATATACCCTGTGACAATTTACTTGGCTTACCTGCTCAGAGACTTTCTTCTAGGCAAGCCAGAACAATCTTGCCTATCAGTTTCAGTTTGTTGGTTCCTAATACTAAAAACGTCAGAGCAATCAAAGCCCAACTATTCAAAAAGCGTTCATTTCAGAAGTCCAGCTATGATAATATGAACAGATTTCTTCATCCATTAAAAGAAAGAGAGATAGTGGGGATGCAAACAGCAAAAGATTTTGATCGAATTGGTCAAGTGAGAGGTGTATGTGCTGAGCCACGATCTTACTTAGTGGAATCTGAGGGTACAGAATACAGAAGAAATCATAGGCATCTTCTTCCAGTGTCTGAACTGATATTGCAGCATCGTACCTGTGATACAGACTCTAGATCTCAGAGCAATCTAGACGATGTTGAAGGACATATCTCAGTACCTATTCCCATCCCTGATGATGTCCCAGATATCCCTGAAGTTGAACATTCATTAAAGAAAGTCGCTGTTGCGAAACCCAGTCCTGGCTTTTATGTCACAAGATCAAGTTGTATTTCCAGACCTAGTGTAAAATACACAGCAACCTGGACATGATTGTTTCATTTGTAATTAGTTCTGTATAACTGCATGTCAAAGAATTATTTCTTTATAGTTACATGTCAATGATTGTTGTCATTATTACTATGCATGACCTATTTCTTAAAGAGGGAGGATGTAGAACAGAGCATGTGTTGTAACTTTAAGAAGCATTTCAAAGTGAGGGCGCATGCATACGGCAGTGCCATTTTGCGAGAACAGCCAGAGTGTTTACATGTATGAGTGCAGTAGTCAGTCTGTTTATAAGTTTATTTAAGTTTAGGTTACTAACCCTCAATTCTGATGTGTTTGTATTTAAAAAAGCTGCTTGAACCAAACCGACAACTGTTCGCCTGTTTTATCCTGACCAGATGAGCGACACTACCCACTACTTCCTCAGCAATGTCTATTTTGGGTAGGTCATGATGCTGCTTTCTTATTAATTATTAATAATGTTAAAAGTTTTTGTAGGGCTACACAGACGATAAACATGTTTGCTAGTTTGTTATCTCTGACACATGAATGGGTGTGTACTTATTAATGCATAAATGCATAAAAAGGCAGTCATTTTTTGCCTAAATTACTTCTGGATATCTGTCACAACTCTTGCTAGCATCCTTTCTGGTAACTATAAACAGTGCATTTAATTACGAGATAACTGTGTAGGAAATCCTAACAAATGTGAATGTTGGCAAAATCAAATAGAAATTTTAACTTTGCAATCTCAGCAGCAGCTTCTCATTCTTGACATTGTGGGAATTATGATTTGATGGATAAAACCTTTTGACATAATCCCAAAGACTACATCACAATTAATTATTTCAGAAAAACAGGCTATATAAAAAAATGGAGAAAGTGTACATCTTCTGGTGAAAAATTATATTGCTTGTGCACATGTCACTTGTTTTCATAACATGTCTGCCTGACAAAGACCTTAATTGGTTAGTCTACCTCCTAACAGCAAACTAAAATTTATATCTGGTGTACTCCACTATCCACCTCCAGACAATCATTAATTATTTAAAAGGGTTACCACTAATGTGCTTGTATACTTCCAGTGTTGAAATGCTCTCTTAATGGGGGTGTTCTTTAGAAATGAGACCCAAAGATCAAGATGTTATGGTAAAGTACACTGACTGAGTACTTTTTCACTTATGTTCTACGATAAAACATTTATTTGTTAACCACTAAGTGAAATAGGTTCATAGGTTGGTACTAGGCTATCAGCCCTAGGGCCTATACAAGCCTAGCCATAACAATTCCCTGGCTATTTCTTCCCACACTATTTACTTCCCTGGACCCCTGTCTAGCAGGGCGACTGACGTGATCCCCGGGGTGAATTTCCTTTCTCCCATCCAATCGTCAAGGTTCCTTTTGAAGAGGACCAAAGATGCACTCTGCTTGACATGTATGGGCAATCTATTCCAGAGTCTGGGGAGTCTCTGGGTCAGGAACCTATCCCTCCAGCATGTTTTGTTTATTGTGATGACAAGGTTTTAGATCCCTGGAGCATGTGGCTCTGAGGGATTGGGATTTCTTTAAGTGTAGCATCTCCAACAGCTCTGGGTTTGACATGGCCTTGTATGTTAAGCAAAGATCGCCTCTGAGTAGACGATATGCGACAGAGTATAGCTGGAGTTTTTTAAGGTGGTCAGCGTAGGGCATCTGCTTTAGGCCTGTGATTCTTTTAGTGAGGTATTTCTGTGGCCTTTCCAGTTGTTGCAGATGTCTTGAGAGGTACATACCAAACGGGGCATTGTATTCTATAATGGGTCTAATGAGGGATGAGTACAGTGGGACAATGACCTCCTTTTTTCTGGATGGAAAGCCCTTAGTGATGAGGTGTGCCACATAGAAGGATTTCCTGACTGTTGTGGCAATGTGATTATCGAAAGTGAGACCACTGTCCACCTGTGTCCCTAAGTCTCTTATCAAACTTTCGTTGTTTAGTGTACTGCCACCTATATGGTAATTCACGGATACATGTTTTTTTCCCAAAGGGGATAACTATACATTTCTTGGCATTGAGCTTGAGCCCATGGCTCTGACACCAAGCATCTGTTTCTGTAAGGCCCTTTTGTAGAGTATCCACAATTTGGGTATTCAATAATGGCTCCCAGTTTGCAGTCATCTGCAAACTTTGTTATCCAGAGTCCCTTAGTGTTGGCCTGTACTTCAGAGAAGTAGATGCCAAACGAAAGCAATCCCAGGACTGAACCCTGAGGTACTCCACTTGTCACTTGTCTGGAGCTGGATTTGGAGTCGGCTACTTTTACAGTGTGGGTTCTATCAGTAAGCCAGTTAGCAACCCATTGGGTGACGTAGGGATTAATGCCCAACTTAGTAAGTTTATCTATGATTCCATAGTGGGGGATGGTGTCAAAGGCATTGGCAAGGTCTAGATAGGCTGTGTGGACCACCTTACCCTTGTCCATGGCTCTGGAGACTGATTCGAAGAAGTCAATCAAGTTCAGGAGACAAGATCGGCCCTTCACGAACCCAAACTGGGTGGGGTCCAGTGTTTGAAGGTTGCCAATGTCTTTGTTTATAAGTTCCATGATAATACGCTCCATGGCCTTGCAGATCCTCTTCAACCATGACCTGGACCTCAATGGCAAGGGTAAATACAATATATATTGGCAATTTAGAGTCCTTGTCAGTCAGCATGGTTTTGGGAAGAGGGCAAAAACAGCAGTATCTGGAGTAAACCTATACTGATACAGGGACAATATGCAACACAGACAGTGTTTGTAAGTCAGAATTGATCCCTGGACCCAAACCAACCTACTAGTCTAAAGTCTCATACCAGAAACAACACCACATTGGATTTAATATGTACAAATTTGTACTGAAAGATGTAGTCCCCCATTTACTGACTCGTCAATTTTTAGTGATGACCTTTATCATTGCTATATTTTCATTAAAGGGAAAGCATATTTAATGTAAAATCATCTCATACACACACTGTCAAAAAGACTGCCAAGGCCAGCTTTGTAATGCACTTACAAGCTCAGAGTCATCTTCATCATCATTATCATCAACCCCCTTTTTCCAGGTTTTATGAGGTCAAGGTGTAACATCAACTGTCACTTCTCTTGATTCAGAGGCACCTGCTTCCTTTCTTCCTTCACAGTCATGCCTGTCTTTTGTAGGTCTTCTGTCATATAGTTCATCAATCAGTTGGCTTGCCAGCATCATCTCCTTCTGTCTTCTTCCCGTTTCTCCCAAATCTTCTTTAACAAATCACCTATGACTTTTCTTACAAACCATAATCTAGTCTCTGTCCTCTGCATCTGGGGCTACTTTGGCTTCTACATTGACTGGCATTCTTATTTCTTTGTCTGACCCATAATGTGCATCATACTAACTGACTCAGGCACTTTATCTCTATCCCTTCAAATTTCCTAAGCTGCTTTGCCTTCACTGTCCAAGTGTCTGTGTCACACAGAAGCACTGGTTACACCATTGTTTTATATGACTTACCTTTCAGTTTCTTTTCTATTCTTCCATTATGAATTACCCCTGATACTTTGTGACAGTTGCCTGCTGCATCTCTGATTCTAGCTTTCTCATTAAGATTTCCCTTTTCCTCAACCACACCTTCCAAATGCTTGAAGCTGTTAACCTGTTCCACTGTTTTTTCTTCTGCCTCAGTTTTAAGCTTTTTCTGATTTCCCCTACTTACCTTCAGTTTTGCATTCTAGTTCACTAGCATTTGTTGGAGTACCAGTTCAGAACCTGCTCTTAGTGCCACATCATCTCAACGTTATTTAGTTGTCCCCTCTAAACTGTTTGCTAATGTAGTCTATTATCAGTATGAGCAGGAGTGGGTAAAGAGGTGAACCCTGATACACACCCACTTGCACTGGAAACCCCTCTATCATTTTGAACATTGTTCATACTTATGTCATTGGGTTCTTGTATATAGTCTGCACTAATTTTTAGGGAACTCATATCCATCACTTTGTAGGATAATGTCTTTTCTGATAGGTCCTACCCCTTAATTTCACACTTCCTGAAGTATTAGGTGCAGCAATAGCAATATGGGTGGAGAGTATCTGTGTGTGTGTGTGTGTGTGTGTGTGTGTGTGTGTGTGTGTGTGTGTGTGTGTGTGTGTGTGTGTGTGTGTGTGTGTGTGTTTGTTTGCATACTCATGTGCAATCACAGCAGTGCTCTGTGTGTGAGTGTATGAGCTTTTCATGTATCTAAGCAGAAGAACACCATTGCAAATCCAGAATCTCCTTTGGTGTCTGACTGGAAATGCACAAAAAAACTTATACCCCCCTTGAGAGAACAGAGGTGATGAGAGATGGCAATGAGATGCTCCAAGTTTCCTGCCTTGATTATCCTCTGATTCCCAGAAATCCAGTCAAAACTGTGCCATCAGCATCATAGACAAGAATTCCAATTATAAGCCAGTGGGCTATCCAGGAAGGATTAAATTACTGTCATTACTTTGAACTGTGAAACACTGGCAAATACATGGATTTTCATTTTTGTTTTTATGCAGTCAATTTCTGTCTCTCCAGAGCACCATTTTATAACAGCAACATTTTCTTAATTAGCTCCAAGACCATACACATTCATATATCAGCATATGTTTGATGTTTTATGATAGTTGTATGACATCTTTCCAGTAATTTTCTTAGTGCCCAGAATACAATGAGGTACCCAAAAGCTTTTCGAAGCTTTTCTGTCACTTGCTAAACATCTTGTGTTGATTCACTCAGCTGTACAATATGGTTAGGGCAGCAAAGCCCTGCAGTAATTAACTGATAGTGTTTGTAACCCAGTTAATTTTCTGACCCTAATGACATAGGACATAAGCCTATTGTCATCACTTGTTTCTTTCTCAGGAAAAAAAAAATCATCCTGCTCTCTCCTTATTTGTTGTTATTTTAAAGGGTCTGCTAAACGTCAAGGATCCACCTTTCTTTACACTTGTTACAGTGGGATTTGTTTTCTTTTCCTATACTTTGAAACTTCTTCCAAGAAATGCCTATACAATCCAAATTCCACTCTAGTCTGAGGAGAACATGATATGTCACTCTTTAGAGACACGGGTGTTGTATTTTACAGTACTGGCCTTGCTGGAAAATTTTTACATCTTCTGTGCTTCTTAAAGGTATTTTCCTAACATGGTAGGGAAGCAGTTAACATTGGTGTGTCACTCTACTTGGTTTTCTGGGTTGGTTTCCAGATGGGGAAATGTATGTGTGGAGTTTGCATATTCTACCTGGGTTTGCATGCATAGGTTTTAATAGGGCCTTCTGTTTCCGGACCACGATGCTTTGCCAGGGATGGCCTGCACCTGTCACCCCTGGGATTCCGGATACTGGCTAAGGGTCTTGCCACCTCTATAGTGCCTTTTTTAGCCAAGATTCAAATGACAAATTCACCACCATAACAGGAACAGGCAAGCAAAAACTGAGGGCAATGCTACTCAATGCTAGAAATCTAAATCTCAAAATGCACTCACTCGAGGCACTCCTTAAAATGGAGAACATTGATATCTGTGCAGTGACTGAGACCTGGTTCAAGGCTGTAGAGAGCACCCCTGCATTACCAGGCTATAACTCATACCTCACTTTTTGGCCATCTAACCTGGACCAGAACACCAAAGGCGGAGGTGTGTCCATATTCATTAAGGATATCCACACCTCCAGGCTAGCTGCGCAGCATAATGCATCCGAGGTTATCCAAGTGCAACTAACTCTGGGCAAAACTGCAATCCAAATTGTAGCTTGCTACAGATTCCCCACCATGCCCCAGGATTCCCACTCCTCTTTTCTTGATATACTGGAAAATATTAGGGTTCAGCCAAACACCCTAATAATGGGCGATTTCAACTACCCCACAATTAACTGGGAAAACTACTCATGTACCAACTCCTTTGCTCAACGCTTTCTGGAATTCATAAATTCCAGTGCCCTGGATCAATTTATCCACATCCCCACCAGGGGCAACAATATCCTAGACCTAGTCATTACCAACATGAGTGACCGGTGTTCCACACCTGAAGTTAACTCCCCATTGCTCAGATCTGACCATAAGCTAATCACCCTAGATATCCGCATTCTGCCCCCACCCACCATTAAGGAAACCATGGTAAAAAATTTCTCCAAAGCCAACTTCATGCTTCTTAAGACAGAAGTGGTGAACTTCATGACAGCCATGCAGATGGACAATACAGTTACAACTGCTGAATCCTTCACAAATGCACTCAATAAGCACTTACACGAGTTCATGAATCGTGCTATCCAAAACAGAACCAAGAAGCTATCCTCCAAAAAAAGGAATCCAATCTGGTGGTCCCTTGCCATAAACAAACTCTACAACAGAAGGAAGAAACTGTTGCAAAAGAGAGTAAAACCCCATGAGTGGAGGAGCTCCCTGGTCAGCCTCAGTAAGAAGCTGAGACCCCTTATAAGATCCTCCAAAGCTAGCTACGAAAACAAAATTGGCACTGATTCTAAGGGCAACCACAAAGCATTCTATAGCTATGTCAAGAATCTCAATGGCAGCACCCAGATCTGCTCTGAGTTACAGCACAATGGCATGAAAATTATAGAGCCAACTGATATTGTCAACATCCTGGCAAATAGGTTCAGTGCTAACTTTACCCCCCCCCCACACCCCCAAAAGGGCCCATATCTATACAGGAAGAATGCAGAGTCCTTGTAATCATATCTATGCAGGTAAAAGTGGCACTCTCTAAAACCAAAAACACAGCATCCATGGGACCAGACAACATCCCAGGCTGCGTTTTACAAGAACTTCAGCATGAACTGGCTCCCCACCTAAGCACCATGTTCAATCATTATCTCACGTGAGGCTTTGTGCCCACTGAATGGTGCACAGCAACAGTTAGCCACTCCACAAAGGAGGAGCTACCACTGATCCTGGGAAGTATCGCCCTATTAGTCTGATGAGCCTGGTCTGCAAGGCCATGGAATGTATCATCATGGAACTCATAAACAAAGACATTGGTAACCTCCAAACTCTGGACCCCACACAGTTCAGGTTTGTGAAAGGCAGATCATGCTTTCTGAACCTGATCAACTTCTTTGAGGCAGTCACCAAAGCCGTAGACAAGGGTAAGGTGGTTCACTCGGCCTATCTTGACCTCACTAGCTAAACTCACTAAACTAGGTATAAATCCCTACGTCACAAGATGGGTTGCCAAATGACTCACTGACAGAACCCACACTGTAAAAGTTGCAGACTCCAAATCTGACTCCAAACCAGTGACAAGTGGAGTACCACAGGGTTCAGTCCTGGGACCGCTCCTGTTTGGAATCTACTTCTCTGAAGTACAGGCTAACACAGATCGCCTCTCACTATTGAAGTTTGCAGATGACTGCAAACTAGGAGCCATAGTTGAGTTCCCAAATTATGTGGACATCCTACAGAAGGGCCTCACTGAGACAGATGCCTGGTGTCAGAGGCATGGCCTCAAGCTCAATGCCCAAAAGTGCATTGTCATCCCCTTTGGTAAAAACTCTGTACCCAAGAACTACCACATAAACAGCAGTCTACTTAATGCCGAATGTGTGATAAGAAACCTTGGGACCAAGGTGGACGGTAGTCTCTCCTTTGATAATCACATCGCCACAGTAGTCATGAAATCCTTCTGTGTGGCACACCTCATCACAAAAGGGTTCTCATTCAGGAAAAAGAGGTCATTGTTCCCCTCTGCTTGGCACTCATTAAACCCATTATAGAGTACAACACCCCTTTTGGAATGTACCTCACAAGACATCTGCAGCAGCTGGAAAGGCCACAGAAGTACCTCACAAATAGGATTACTGGTCTCAAACAGATGCCCTACACTGACCGTCTCAAAAAATTCCAGCTTTACTCTGTAGCACATCTGCTGCTCCATGGAGATCTCTGCCTAACATATAAAGCTATGTTAAACCCAGAGCTGTTGGACATGCTACACCTAAAGAAATCTCAATCCCTCTGAGCTACACCCTCTAGGGATCTAAACCTTGTCACCACAATAAACAGGACATGCTGGAGGGATAAATTCCTGTCCCAGAGGCTTCCTATACCCTGGAACAAGCTACCCATCTATGTCAAGCAAAGTTCCTCATTAGCACTCTTCAAGTAAAATCGCGATGAGTGGATGGGAAATAGGAAATACACCCCAAGGATCACTTCTGTGGCTCTGCTCGACAGGGGCACAGGAACTTAATTTTCTTGGGTGGCGTAAGCTAGGGAACCTTGTTGTGTAGGCTTACTTGGACCCTTGGGCCGATAGCCTAGTACCTACCTATGAACCTATGAACCTTCCACACCTAAAACTTGCATATAGGTGAATTGTTAATATTCCAAATTGCTCTTAAATATCCTATGATTGACAGATATTTCATCCTGGGCTGGTTCTTACACTGTGCCTATTACTTACTGAGTTAAACTCTGGCTCTCCTAAGACCCTAAAGTGGATAAACTGGGTATTTATTTATTTTATTTATTTATTTCCAGTTGGTGACCGGGGAAGTCCACTGGGCCTAGGGAGCTCGTTTTCAGTGGAGGCCCAGGAAGAAAAGCTCAAAAAAATACAGAATACAGAATACAATACAATATACAGAGTACAATAAAAGTACAAAGTACTATATAAAAAATATAACAGGAATAAGTATTGATACACACATATTTACAAATTCAGAAAGTATTTACAATGATTAATCTAAGAGGATACCTGTAGTAAGTTTGAAGTATTTTATACAACCAACTGTAATAGAATTTTGAGTAATTAAATCTGCAGTTTTGAATAGGAATTAAAGTAGTGGGACAACAGATTTACATATTCAAAAGCAATAGTTATTTGTTCATATATGATGAGAAGTTAGCATAGATTAGTTGGAATCAGCTTGGTTAGTAAGGGTTAGCAGAGATAAGCTAGGTTAGAAGGATGCAATTACATTTCCAGGTGGAGGAGAGATAGGAATGAAGTTGAATTTTAAAGTTTTCCACATTCTGCATTGCTCTAAGGGAAGATGGAAGGTAATTCCATTTTTTGGCAAGGGAAAAAGAGAGGAGTAGTTGTCCTGGTGTACGACTAGGTTTATGAACAATTAGATTTTGTTATGCAGATCTAGGAGGTCTATTTGGAATATAGGGGAGTAGGATGTTTGAGATGGCTGGGCATTTGGTAGGGTTGAAGAAAAGTCAGTGAGCTGTAATGAGTTGGAGGTAGTCCAGATAGTTTGGGAGCTCAAGCCAATTTAGAGAGTGAAGGGCAAGGCAGTTATGTGAGGAGTTTTTGTTGTTAGTAGCAAATTTGGAAATTTAGTTGTAACAGTTTTCTAGTTTGGAAGTAAGGGAGGCAGATAGACTGGTGAGTAGGGGGCACCATACATTAGAGCAGGAAGGAGGTAGTTGGAGGCCAGAGTCTGTCTCCTAAGGGGTAAGAGGAAATGATTACTCCTATACAGCATGCCGAGTTTTTGATAGTTTTTTTTATGTTATGGAGAATATGATTTTCAAATTTTAGTTGCTCATCTATAGTTACACCTAGTAATTTGGCATAGGGGATGATTTCGATGGGGGAGTTGTTTTGGCTTAGAACTTGGAAAGAGGTTTTGTCGAATGGGAAGGTTTTAGATGGTAGGAAGATTAATATTTTAGATTAGTTTGCATTTAGAGAGATGGTTTTGGAGCATCCATGCTTCGGTGGTTGAAAAGGCAGTTTGTGCCTTAGTTAAAAGTTCAGGGAGATTGGTGGCAGAGCAGACTATGGTTGAGTCATCTGCATATTGGATGACTTTGGCATTGGGGACAGCAGAGTGGAATGTATTGATGAAGATTTTGAACAACATAGGACCAAGAATAGAACCCTGAGTAGGGGTAGGGAGAAAAGAAGAGATGCTTTTTCTCCATTTCACAGCCTGGGATCTGTCAGACAAGTAGCTAGTGAACCAAGACAGAGTATTTTGAGAGAGATTTAGGTCTGATGTGAAACAGTATTGAATGCCTTGGAGAGGTCTAGAAGTACTGTGGATACTATTTCCCCTGAATCTCGGGCACTGTTGACTGTGTCAAGAAATGAGAGAAGAGCTGTAGTAGAGATATACCCAGGTTGGAATCCATGTTGGGTTGGGGTAAGGAGGTGGTTTTGAGTTAGGAAAGGCATAAGCTGGAGATGTACACATTTGTCTAGGACTTTGGAGATTGGGGAGAGGATTCCTATGGGGCAGAAATTAGAGATATTAATATTTTTACTGCCTTTGTGAAGGAGTAGAGTGTAGGCAGTACACCACAGCTTGGCGGCATAAGATTCTTGTATGGATCTATTAATTAGGATACTAATAGGGAAAGCAATCCCATCAGCAGCAGATTTGAGGAAAGTTGAGGGCATGTTATTTGGGGCATTAAAGCAGGGTTTTAGTTTGGAGAGAAGTCTTTTTATGCAGTTGGTAGTTATGGGTTTAAGGGGGGGGGTTGCAGTCAGTAGGAAGGGTAGGTGTAGACCTAGCAGAGGGGTTGTTATTTGGAAAGGTTTTGGTAAGTTCAGAGATAGTGTCAATAAAGAAACAGATGAATGATGAGGCTAGTTCTTGATCAGATTTACTGGGGTCAGGGCAGGAGTTATTTTTGGTGCCTGAGTTGAGAAGAGTATTTATACTATTCCAGACTTGTTTAGGGTTTTTTGTATGGTTGGATTAGCGTTTGATGTAGTAAGCTTTTTTGAATCTAATTATTTGTTTTTTACAAGGTTACAGTGCTGTTTATACTGAACTAGGGAGTTAGGGAGTTTTTTTATATAACATCCAGGGTTTGTCTCTTTGGTGCATTAGTTGCTTGGTGTCTTTGGATAGCCATGGGATGGAGGTGCTTTTTATTCTTTTCGTCCTTAGTGGTGCTATATTAAGTGTGTTTAGAAAAGTAGAGTTAAAATAGTCAATGGCATTGTCAAGGGGTAGAGTTTTTTAAGATGTGCCAGTTCATTTGCTTAAGGTAGTTTGAGAATGAGATGGGGTTGAAATTAGTAAGGCTGCGAGTGTGTATATATAGATGTTGGTGCAGGGAGGAGGAGGTTGAGTGAAGGGAAAAGGCAGGGAGATGGTCACTGATAGAGTCAGGAATGGTGCCTGAGCTGGTGATTTTATTTGGGTGGGAGACTAGGATCCAGTCAAGGGTAGAGCCTGGGGATTTGGTAGTATTGGGTCAGGTTATAGAATGGATGATTTGGGAGACGTTGAAGAGGCTGATGGACTGGGAGGGTGCAGGGTTATTGATATTTCCCCAATTTATGTTTACATTGCCTAGTATGTATGTTTCATTGTTTATATTAGTTGAGGCCCATAAACAAATTTTTTCAAGGACTGGGAAATTATTCCCTGGTGGTATATATAGGGCAGTGATACAGAGGTTTTTATGGTTATTAATTTTTAGTAGGCCAGCTACAATCTCAGCATTAGCGAACTGAGGAATTGGGTTGGGGAAAGGGATTATTGAGAACAGGCTAGAGTAGATTAGGGTGACACCTCCACATTTTTTGTTTGTTTGATCACATCTAAGGGCTTGGAAGCTGGCGGTAGTATTTCAAAGTCACGGATATGGGGTTTGAGCCATGTCTCAGAGATAGCTATGATGTCTGGTTGGTTATGAGTTAACCAGCCTTGGAATATTGATGCCTTGTTACATAGACCTTGTGCATTGAGAGTACAAAGTTTAAGACTTTTATGGGTGTGGGGTGGTTAGAGAGAGGAGTGTTTGTATTTTGTGACGAGTTAGGGTTGGAATTTGGGTGTATATCGCCTGCTAAGTGGAGGTTGTTGATGATAATTAGTTCTATGGGTTTAGGTTTTATTTTATTGTAGAAGGGGAAATGCGTTATTAATTTAATGATGGGTGATTTAGTAATAGTTGGTAGGAGTTTTAGGTGGAAGTGGTGAAGGATGCTAGATTTGATCAGAGAGGGAGAGATGATATGGAAGTGTTTGGTAGTGAGTTGGTGATGTATTTTATGAGGATGGGTATAAAAGAGAGGAGAGAAAGAGGAGGGGAGATGCATGTAGAGTAGGAGGTAAAATTGTATAGGGGTATTAAGAATATCAGAAAGATTAGGGGTGTGTGGAGTGTTTGGAAGAGTTGGGAGGGCATGGTATTGAGCAGGTATCAATGAGAGGTAGTGGGTTCTGGGGATTTAGGTATGAATAAAATGTGGGTGGGGAGGGGTATGTAGTGAGTGATGTATATATTATGTGTGGTGTGATTGTGTGGGAGGGGCTAGGTAAGCGATGATGTTGGATTGGCTAGTGGTGTTAGGGGTGTGGACAGATGGCTAGGATAAATATAGGAGTAGTAAGGGAGGGTGGGATTTGGGGGCAGGGTAGGGGAGTAGAGTTAGTCCGAGGGTACCAAAGGGCGAACAGAGCGGGAAGAGCCAGGTCGCAAAGGACAAAACTCAGCTCTCAGAACCTATCAGTAAAAACAGCCACAAAGGTAAGCAAGCATGAAGCTGTTTCTGCTACCCAGAGTTGCTGTATGCAGGGTAAGGGGGGATTTCAGCTATGTTTAATTGAAAGCAATTATTGTAGGACAAATATATGACTATAGGTCTGGGGTGAGCACTGAATGAAAGGAAGGAAGGAAGGCCAGTACAGCCTGGAACACCTATTCTTGCCACTAGTATATAGGCAGAGGAGAGATTCTACTATTTAACTACAGTTTTTAGACATACAGTTATTTTTGCAAATCTTCACTCTGAAGTGGAACTGAGACCCAGCAGATTAGAATTTGGTGTTTCCATTTCACAGGGAGCTGAGCAGTGGGAATAGCCACTTTAGGTGAGTTAGTTGTGGAAAAGAAGGGAGACAGAGAAAGAGTGAGGTGGCGATATTAAGGCAGGGAGTTTGGTGTGCAAGGAGGAAGAAAAAGGGTAAGGCAGTTAAAAAAGTAATATTGCTGTATTAGTTTAAATTCCAAACAAAAACTGACAGGCAAAATGCAGAGAAAACCAACTTTACAATTTCAGCAATTAGGGTAAAAAAATCAAGTTCAACTACCAAATAGCTCAGAGTATTCTGAGAACACTTGCAGTTACAGCGTAGAGTATTATCTCTACTAGCTGATTTAGAAAATTTAGTACAACAAACAGTAAGACCACTCAATTGAATTGCAGCATCTAGCAGTTGCGATATAGCAGTATAATAGGACAGCTTATGTGAGAGTGCAGGGCAATCAGAATTTCTGTTTAGGATAATTTCATTAATACTTTCCCTTAGATTACTTTAAATAGCTTATCAATTCCCTTGAATAGCTTAGAAAAATGAAGTTTCTACAATGAAAAATACAGTGGAAGCAGTGTGTTAAACTAGCGCTTTACAGTTTAGGGTAAATACGGTGACACCTTCCCCTTAAATGATTTGGAGAAACTCAAAAAAACAATGAAAAAATCTTTAGTAATAAGTACAGTAGCAATATAGCAAAGAGGTAGTATACAGCTAGGGTAAATACACTGACACCATCCCCTTAATATAATTTGGAAGACCTGGAAGTATTCACTTTAGAGCTTTTTGTATCAAGGGCAATGGCAATACAGCAGTGAAGTAGAACAGAAACTGCTATTTATAGAAGTGGGGTTAGTGATATAAACAAGTGAAATTACAGTGGCTCTATCCCCCAAGGTGTAGTTAGAAGACCTAATTCTCAACAAAGACAGCCTATTGTATCGCATACATCAGCGTGTAACTGGTATACCAACTCTAAATTCTAGCAAATATCACTGCTGACTATAACAAGAACAGCAACACGCACTTAACAGATTCCAATAGCGTTTTTCCCTTTTTAAGCAATGGTAATAGCAAAGGTAGCAACTAAAGAACCCCAATACAAAACATGTGGCAGATAGTGCAGTATGGTAAACAGTTGCAGTAAAAGTCATGCAGGGTAGAAACTTTCAAAACATATTGAGCATACAAAGGTAGATATTTGCTAAAAACAGTTTAAATCATTGCACTGAGTAGGTATTTAACAAGAATAACAACACACTTACATGGCAAGCAATCGGTGTTATGGTCCATAGAGGGAATTGACTGGAATGAGGACTGGTGCCTTTTTCATCCAGGTATTATCAAACCTTTGTCCTTGTCTAATTGGTTGGAGGAGGAAACTGGTAGGGAACTAGTTATCTGATGTCACACGGTTGAATGCCAAGATGGCGGAAAGGAGGCAAATGCAGGTAAAGGAAACAGTGCAGGTTGAAGAGCCAGGTCGCAAAGGACAAAACTCAACTCTCAGAACCTATCAGTAAAAGCAGCCACAGGGGTATGCAAGCATGAAGCTGTTTCTGCTGCCCAAAGTAGCTGTATGCAGGGTAAGGGGGATTTCAACTGTTATGTTTAATTGAAAGAAATTATTGTAGGTTGAATATATGACTATAGGTCTGTGGTGAGCACTGAATGAAAGGAAGGAAAGAAGGCCAGTACAGCCCGGAACACCTGTGCTTGCCACTAGTATATAGGCAGAGGAGAGATTCTACTATTTAACTACAGTTTTTAGACATACAGGTATTTTTGCAAATGTTCACTCTGAAGTGGAACTGAGACCCAGCAGATTAGAATTTGGCATTTCCGTTTCACAGGGAGATAAGCAGTGGGCTATAGACTCTTTAGGTTGGCTAGCTGTGGAAAAGAAGAGAGAGAGAGAGAGAAAGAGTCAGGTGGCGAGATTAAGGCAGGGAGTTTGGTGTGCAAGGAGGAAGAAAAAGGGTAAGGCAGTTAAAAAAGTAATATTGCTGTATTAGTTTAAATTCCAAACACAAACTGACAGGCAAAATGCAGAGAAAACTAACTTTACAGTTTCAGCAATTAGGGTAAAAAACAAATTCAACTACCAAATAGCTCAGAGTATTCTGAGAACACTTGCAGTTACAGCGTAGAGTATTATCTCTACTAGTTTATTTAGGAAATTGAGTACAAAGAACAATAAGACCACTCAATTGAATTGCAGCATCTAGCAGTTGCGAAATAGCAGTATAACAGGACAGCTTATGTGAGAGTGCAGGGAGATCACAATTTCTGTTTAGAATAATTTCATTAATAGTTTCCCTTAGATTACTTTACATAGCTTATCAATCCCCTTGAGTAGCTTAGAAAAATGAAATTTCTAAAATGAAAAATACAGTGAAAGCAGTGTATTAAACTAGCACTTTACAGTTTAGGGTAAATACGGTAGCGCCTTCCCCTTAAATGATTTGGAGAAACTCAAATATCCAATGAAAAAATCTTTAGTAATAAGTACAGTAGCAATACAGCAGAGAGGTAGCGCACAGCTAGGATGAATACACTGACACCATCCCCTTAATATAATTTGGAAGACCTGGAAGTACTCAATTTAGAGCTTTTTGTATCAAGGATAATGGCAATACAGCAGTGAAGTAGAACAGAAACTGCAGTTTATAGAAGTACGGAATAGCGGTATAAACAAATTAAATTACAGTGGCTCTATCCCCTAAGGTGTAGTTAGATGACCTCATTCTCAACAAAGACAGCCTGTTATATTGCATACATCAGCATGTAACTGGTATACCAATGCTAAATGCTAGCAAATATCAACGCTGACTATAACAAGTACAGCAACACGCATTTAACAGATTCCAATAGCGTTTTTCCCTTTTTAAGCAATGGTAATAGCAAAGGTAGCAGCTAGAGAACCCCAATACAAAACACGTGGCAGATAGCGCAGTATGGTAAACAGTTGCGGTAAAAGTCATGCAGGGTAGAAACTTTCAAAACATATTGAACATACAAAGGTAGATATTTGCTAAAAAACAGTTTAAATCATTGCACTGAGTAGGTATTTAACAGAAAAACAACACACTTACATGGCAAGCACTTGGTGTTAGGGTCCGTAGAGGGAAAAGACTGGAATGAGGATTGGTGCCTTTTTCATCCAGGTATTATCAAACCTTTGTCCTTGTCTAATTGGTTGGAGGAGGAAACTGGTAGGAACCAGTAGGGAACTAGTTACTTGTTTAGACAGCTTTTCATAGCTATGTGAAAACACAGACAATGCTGAGCTATTAAAAAGCCATATTTCAACTAAGGTTACCTCCTCCTTAAGGTGTTACCCAAGCTATTCATGTAAGGGTATTGAATACATTATTTTTTCACATAACTAATCTTTTTTTTTTGTCTGAACCACTGTCATTTTTTGTATGTGTGGGTCTCTGCATATCCTTCTTTCTTTTCCTCTGACTTATATTACGCTCTTTTTTAATTCTTTAAGTAGCATGACAAGGTATTTAAGAGATCAGTTTAGTATCCTGAAGCTCATTTGTCTGAATGCTGGTTTTCTAAATTTGGCATATCATACCGTGTTTGCTTAGTTCAGAAATACCCAATATATGGAGAAGGAGGTGTTGCAGTCTAAATGTAAACTTAAGAGAAGTAGTTTAAGGGGGGAATTCATTAAAGCCTACACAATTATGTTTTGTTGTGTACACATCGTGGCACAATACACAAGCGTGAAAACATTTTTAGATTCAGTAAACACCACTTATCAGTGCACAGGCACGCACAAATAGGGAAACTTCCATGCAATGCAAATTTCTGCATAAGCAGGTGAATCTTATGCAAATTAGCCAGGTGGAGCAATCCAACAAGCCAAAAGGCATCTGTGTAGACTCCATGTCCATGTTTGTAGTGTATGCAGAAAATTTCCACATCCAGGAGTCTACACAGACAGAAGGGGATGTAAAAGTCCACAAATATGAGCATAACTCCTCTGAAAATATTAGATCACATACATAAATGCTCATAGCACCACATTGAGAAATAAAATAAGGCCTTTAAATCACATCAATTACATCCTAGGCAGGTGAACTGCATCATAATTAGCCAATCCCACATGGTGGACCTACAGCAGAACTGTATAAAGTATGCATACAACCTACATTCTGATTTTCCCTCAATACTCTGAACCACTGGAGTACAGACTTGGAAATTTTAATTGAGATAATGCTAGGGACTCCTGCAGCTATTCTACATCTGTATGTGCTAGGTGCTGAAGTCAGTGCTGCTGGTGCTGCTGACAGTAGGCCTAGGCTGAGAAGGAGAAGAGTGTTCAGGCTGAGGGTATCCTACCAGGAGCTACAGGAGCTGGAGATTGTAGAGCGCTGCAGGGTGGACAGGGACATATTAGAAGAGCTCAGTGAGCGTTCTGCCTTCAACTCAGAGCAAGAGCTAATAGAGGGGAACCCATCCCAGTGGAAACTAAGGTATGTATAGCCCTTAGGATACTAGCTACAGGTACTTTTCAAAGACCAACTGGGAACATGATGGGGGCGTCACAGGCATCTGCATCCAGGATACTCCACCAATTTCTGGATGCTATGCTCCCACATGCCAGTGAGCAAATATCTTTCCCCCTTTGAACCTGAGGTGAGGGCCAGCAATATGCAACATTTCTATCATGTAGCACACTACCCTGAAATACTCTGTGCCAATGACTGCACTCATGTACACATCAAGGCACCACCTGGTGAGCAGGGTAGAATCTATGTTAACTGCAATTGATACCACTCCATCAACTGCCAAGTTGTGTACAATGCCCAGGGGATTATCATGACTGTGTGTGCTAGTAACCCTGGCAGTTATCACGACTCACATATCTAGCACAAATCACAGCTGTACAGGATGTTTGCTAGGGAGGACAGGACATCCCATAGGGCCATTTACTGGGGGATGCTGACTACACCATGGAACCATGGATGATGACACCCATCAGAAATGCACACACACCCATGGAAGAATGCTATAATGAGGCACACGAACAAACTAGGAACATCATAGAGCATGTGTTTGGGCTTCTGAAGTAATGGTTCCGGTGCCTCAATATATCTGGTGGAGCCTTGCAGTATACTCAAGCCACATGTGCACAGATATTCACAGTATGTTCTATGCTGCACAATCTGATCCTGTGGAAACAGCTGGAGGAGGATAAGCAAAGGGAAGGGATACACGGCCCCCCCCCCCATCAGTGCCTAGGGCACCACAGCCACAGTCACAGGAGGACTCAGAGGAGGAACTCCCTACTGATGTCTTTGTAGGCAGATGTAGGTGTGCTCAGTATGCCCTGGCTTTGGCTTAGAGACCATGCATAGCACATTCACTGACAACCTAGGGACCTAGAGACTAACATCTCCTACTCACATACAGATATTAAAACTGATGCCAGCCAAATCACACATCCAGTACCTATCCATGTATTGGCTGTGTACTGCTCGCATCAGACAGAGTCATCCCTGAACTACAGTTATATCAACTGCTGCATTTGCAAGTTAAGTCCATAACCTACACAGTAATATAGTGGATTGTTATGTTATGTCATTGCAGCTATGGACCGAGTACATTATGCAGGTAACTATACTGGGCTATTTGAACAGAAATTACATCCACATGGGACTACAGATAGCCATTCCACTAACATGTCACCATTTGTATTTGGTAGGCTTCATGCATGGAATATTCATGCAGTCCTGCTGAAACAGATTACTGGTACTTCATTCAAGGGACATGTTAGAAAGTGAGGTTAAATGATGGTCAGACAAGTGTGTGTCCTAGCAGAATGTGGGCATTTGTTCCCCCACCCCTCAAAACAGCAGTGTCCCTTTGTAACTGCCATAACAATAAATCATGTATACTGTATGAGCATTTCACTCAGTTAGTATGTCACACAGCATCAGGACAGTAATGTACAATTTGAACTTACATATTATGTGTTAGTTAACTGAGAACAGCAAAGTGCACATTTTTGCAGGTGATGGTGGGAAGAATGATCCCCAGTCTATCAAGCAGCCTCTGTGGCTCAAAGGACAAGGCAGTTAGCTTGAGTGATGGTGTTCAAGGCTCTTATCCTGAGATATCCAAATATTTGGCATGTTAAGGAGTAATAAGTATTGTTTTACAGACTGCGACTCTGTGTTGGCTATACTAGTATTAATCTATTTCACATATCAATTACAAATTTGCGTCTGCACCGCATATCCAAGACCTATTTAAAATGTCTTAGGTAATATTGGATTAGTCATTACCAGAATTGTAAAGGTTGGGACTTGAATCCATATATCAGCATGCATATGTAGATCTAGTACCGCCTGCAACATGATGCACTATAACAATATAATAACACCTATGAATGAAAAATTGTGCTATGATGTAATTTATATAGATTTGACAAGGCCATACACAAAACACTGATCAATTAATTAGAACAACTAGGTATTGATGCACTCTTGATAAGATGGATAGCTGCATGGCTAACATATAGGACATGGCAAGTATCATACAACAATTGGACACGTGAGATTATTGGTTACAGTCAGGGTATCACACAGGGCTCAGTCCTAGGCTCAAAATTGTTTAGATTTCTCTTTAGATCTATCCTTTTTATCAGAGTTGTTCTAAAGGCCGTATACAGATAACTTGAAATTGGGTAAACTGATTACACGTGTTACAGATGGGGCATGTCTGCTAAATAACTTCACTAAATTGACCATTTGGACACATGCACTGCGGTGGTGGTGCTGCGGTTGCATTGTCGCCTCACAGTAAGACGTTGTCATATTTGATTCTCAGCTAAAGCATCTTCTGTGTGGAGATATGCGTGAATGGGAGTACCTTCGTTGAAGGTTATGCGTCAGGGCTGGCAACCCGGTACGTAAAAATCTACTGCCAATCATTAGCGGACCGGAGTTCCGCTGTGGCGACCCCTAACCAGGAAAAGCCGAAAGATACAACAAGTATAATACACTGATAAATACATAAAAAATTAAGCATATGAAATTTGGAAGACATAAATAGAAAGGTGAATATTACACACAGCACTCTGTGGTTGAAACTATAGATTCATTTATGGACCTGAGTATATATGTAGATCCAGCTTTGAGTTTTTCTAATCCTATCATAATTTTGGCCTGGAGTACAGCTAGCTGTGGACTGGAGTCAGTTTATGGAACATTAAGTCTCTGATGTAAGCAATACACCACCCATTTTCATGCTACTTAGCAATGTGCAAACAAGCCAAAAATGCAACTCCGCATCCCCATACACTTAGTTAAGCAGAGTACAAATCCATTGTTCCTTGCGCAATTTTGTTTATATATATATATATATATATATATATATATATATATATATATAAATATATATATATATATATATATATATATATGCACATATATATGTATATGTGTGTGTGTATGTCTGTATTGCCCTACATACCCACATCATGGAGAGTATAGCTGCACTACAGCATATAGTGTTGAATGAAGGACCAAAAGAAAGGGCTCAACATTAGTAATGCACTTAAAATATGTGGAAGTGCTTAAAATAACATGTGTTGCAATTGGAGGACTACTGGGAAATCTGAAGTTCCGAGTTCTGTCAGTCTTCTCTCACATTATGTGTAAAGTATACCACATTTGACAGCAAACCACAATTTCATGTGAAACACACATATGTATGAGTTGAACCTGTGTACTTGCTGCAAACATCTGGGCAGTGGTGTGTAATACCATGTCTCTCTGTGGCAGCATGTGGCAACCTTGAAAATCTATAGCATCATATATGAATACGTACATATATTGTCAATCCATATGTTTGTATTTACAGCAGCAACAACACCCACATTCTCAACAGCCCCCTGTGTCTGCTGGATTTCACCACACATACATCAACAACTGAACAAGTTGTGTAATGTATTATGTTGTGTGTACAGTCATTGACAGGACTAATTTAGTTTTGCCACAGGCTTGTCCATCAAACAGAAACATATGCCCAATATGGGTGCTGTTGTCATATAGCTAGGCTACAGAACAGTTTTCTGACTGTTAGGCTACTAGCTGCAGATGACAATAGGAAGCAATGTGACTCTGCAGGCCTACCAAGCTGTTCAACACTGGGCTCGTTTATGTTCTCTAGGATTACTTCACCTGCAGTCATTTAAAAAGCAGACTTGAGCCATGGAGCATGCATTAAGTACTATGATCTGTAGTGTGTAACAATAGCTAGGTAGTGGTTCTACTCTCACTCTAGTCCACTTGGTGTGTGTATGTGTATGTGTATCTCCCCAAACAGCAAGTGTGAATACCAAACTGACTTTAAAACTGGCATTGTTTTGCACTTTTTGGAAATTGCAGTTGATGGAGGCCTCCAAACTCTTGTCTACCATAAAAGTACTTAAGGCCATGTTAGTGTTAGACTTAAGCCATGGCACATGCATTAAGTACTGTCATCTGTAGTGTGTAAGCCTAGATAGGTAGGGGTTCTAATTTCACTCTAGCTCACTTGCTGTATGTATATATCTCCCCAAGGAGCAATTGTGAATACTACACTGACTTAGAAACTGGCATTGCCTTGTACTTTTTGGCTCTTGCAGTTGATGCAGGCCTCCAAACTCTCATCCTCCACAAGGCCTGCTGATGTCATCTACCATAAGAGTACCTAATGCCATGTTAATGTCAGACTTAAGTTTTGGTTAATACTTTAAGTACTATGATCTATAGTGTGTAAAACTAGATAGGTAGGGGCTCTAATCTCATTCCAGCCCACTTGCTGAATTTGGGTGTGTACGTGTAACCTAAAAAAAATATGAACTCACACTGACTTACAAACACACAGGATTTTGCACTGTTTTGGACCTAGCAGTTGATGCAGGACTCCAAACACTTGTCCTCCATGTTATGTGCATTACGTACTATGATCTTTAGTGTGTAAGACTAGATAGGTAGGGATTCTAATCTCACCCCAACCAACTTGGTGTGTGTGTGTGTGTGTGTGTGTGTGTGTGTGTGTGTGTGTGTGTGTGTGTGTGTGTGTGTGTGTGTGTGCTATGCAGTGTTTTGTAGACATAATAGGTTGTGGTACTATTCTCAATGTAGCCAAGTTTGTGTGTGTGGATGTTAGTCAAAGCATTTTACATTAGCCTATGGGATCATAGGCTCATTGGAATTTACTAAGCTAATTGCCCTAAGGTTCTTAAAATCCTAGCCAAGTTGTTACTCTTATTTACACGAGCAACACCTATCGCAGAGGGACACAGGTGGAACCACCATGGTGAAATTACGGTCGCCTATCCAATCTTACAGACTATATCTAAACAGGGCTAATGAGGTAGTCTGTTTGGCATGATGTGGGAGTCTGTTTCAAAGGTGTGTTAAACTCTGGTAGACAATTCTCTCCCTCCAGCAGGTTGTATTAATGTCACATACCAGGTTAATGTATATACAATGAGTAACCTGTATACCATGTGACGTACGGATATGCAGCATTTCCAAATCAGCAGGGCCAGAGATTGCCTCATATGCAGGGCAGAGAACACCTCTGAGTAGTTTGTATTACACACACTAAAGCGACAGTGATAGCAGATGATCACCATGGACAGATGCTGAAGACCTGAATTTCCCTTCTGAGGAACCTGTGTGGTCTCTCCAATTGCCAAAGGTGCTTGGAAAGGTACATACCAAAAGGGCAGTTGCACTCAACTATTGGTTTGCTGAGGGAAGAGTACATGCAGGTTATAACATCTTCTTTTTCTGGAGACAGTGTCTTATTTATTACATGAGCATGATAGAATGCCCTTCTTACCACTATGGAGACATGGTGATCTAAGGTAAGTTAGCTGTCAACCTGTGTGCCTAGGTCTCCCACCCCTTAATATGCATGTTAGGTGTTGCTATTGATATGGTACTTAGCAGGAACATCACTGTTACTAAAACCAATGATAACACATATATTTGCATTGCTTTTAAGGCCATGACTTTGGCAACAACAATTTTTTCAAATAAGACCCTCG
Organism: Protopterus annectens; assembly: GCF_019279795.1. Classification (NCBI taxonomy): domain Eukaryota; kingdom Metazoa; phylum Chordata; order Ceratodontiformes; family Protopteridae; genus Protopterus; species Protopterus annectens. Next base: position 974,860,001 of record NC_056730.1, on the reverse strand, counting down.
TGTAGGATGTTGACATACTTTGGAGATTGTATGACCACTCCCAGTTTACAGGCATCAGCAAACCTTGTCAGCCACTGACATTTACTTTGGGCTTGTACTTTGGAGAAATGGACACCTAACAGTAGAGGACTCATGACTAAACCCTGTGAAACACCACTGGTTACAGCTCTGCTATTTGAGGTGGATTCCCATATTTTGACTGTATGACTTCTATAACTGAGGCAGTGGACAACCCCTCTAATGATATAAGGGTCAATGTCTACTTGGGTGAGTTTGTCAATGATGGCTGAGTGAGAGATAGTGTCAAATGCTTTGGTTAAGTCCAGGTAGGCTGTATGCACAGATTTCCCCTCATCCAGGTCCTTGGTGACTGTCTCAAAGTCGTCCACCAGGTTTAACAGGCATGATCTTTCTCTGACAAATCCAAACTGTGTAGGGTCAACTGTGTGGAAATTACCTATATCTTTGTTGACAAAATCCTTGGTGATTTGCCCCATGGCCTTGCAGATATGGCTAGTCAGGCTAATAGGTATATAGTTTCCAGGTCAGTGGATGCACCACCTCTGTGGAAGGGGATAACGGTGGCTGTCTTCCAGTCAGCTGGGACAAAGCCAGTGGTTACACTATAATTGCAAAGAGTTCCCATTGGTGTTAGTACACCATGATGAAGTCAATGTAGAACTCAGCCTGGGATGTTATCAGGTCCCATAGATGCTGTGTTTTTGTTCTTAGAGAGGCCATTTTTGACCTGCTCTTTAGAGATGCAAGGTAGGGGAGAGGTGGTAGAGATGTCATGGGGTACATGTGGTTGGGACAGGGGAATGATGGTTTCTCAGAACCTGTCACCAACAGGTTAGCTATGTCAACAAGCTCTGTATATGTGGTATCATTAACTATGAGTTCAGCGCAAATGTGGGCCTTTCCTTTTATATTACAAATGTAGCTATAGAATGCCTTGTGGTTGTCCTTTGTGGAGGAGGCTAATTTGGACCCATACTTTGTTTTGGAGGACTTCACCACAATTCTTATTTGCTAGTTTAAGCTGAGGAGGGAGTGTTTCCAATTTAGGGGGGCTCCCTCCCTCCTGCCCTTAGACAGCAATGTCTTCTTTTTGTTGTAAAGTCTATTACTGGCAATTGTCCACCAGGCAGGTTTGCTTCACCATGAGGAGGTTGTTGTACTCATGTCAGGTACAGCCAAGTCAATGCAGTCATACAGGTGTTTGTATAAAGCATTGATGTGCAGCTCGGCATAGTTGCCAGTTACGTCTGAGGGAGGAGGTGCAGTGAAGCTATTTATACCACCCCATAAGAGGTTATAATCTGGATTGGTGAATTTCTTTAGTGTATTTGCTGCGGGGGGGGGGTCAGGTGTGATACCTACTTTGAATGAGACCACTGTGTTGTCAGATCTCATCGGGAAGTACCTCACAGTGGGGGTGCTACAGTGGTCACCCATGTTAGTAAGCACCCGATCCAGTTTGTTAGCTCCTCTTGTGAGGGTGTTGACCTGCTGGTCCAGGGCATTGGAGTTAATGAAGTTGAGTAACCTTTGGGCAAGGGAGTTTGAGCATGAGTGGTCTACCCAGTCAGTGGATAGTAAAAGTCACTCCAAACCATGGTGTCTGGATGTATCTAGATAGTCTCATGTAGATCCAAATAAGTAGAGTGGATGTCCTGATTCATGGAGGGGCTTCTGTAGCTGGCAATGACTTGAATAGATGCCCCATAAACAGTCAATAGCACCTGAAGTGTATCTATGGAAATATACTATGTAACCAAAGTGGGTGTGTATGTATCCTTAATGAATATTTTTACACTGTCACCATTAGCTTGCATGCCTTCAGTATGAGGTCTGCAAGTGTGGAAGGAGGTGTAGCCTGGTATGGCTGTAGTGCTTTCCACAGCCTTGAACCAGGTGTCTGTGACTGCACAAAGTTATGGGTGTTCCAAGGTGAGGACAGCTTCCAGTGAGTGCAGTTTCCTGTTGACACTCCTAGCATTTCCTGCATAACCTTGAGGTTGTTTGTACATGAGTTTTTTACATTGGAAATTTTGTCCTTGAGACACAGCCTAAAAAGGACACTATGGGGGTGGCAGTAGTCTTGGCCGGTAGCCGAAATCCCAGGAGTGACAGATGAAGACCATCTGTGGCAAAGCACCGAGGTGTATTGAACATGTCATCCCAAGCTGACAGATAGTGGATCCCCTTAGACTGACACCAGATTCTAAGCCTATTATTAAAGTCAATCATCTTCTGTTTATATTGAGACGTCATCCTAGGTGAAGGTAAAATGCAGATGAAGGCTAAGGGCATACCTGCCTGAGACACATAGTGCAAAAGCTCAGTCCTGTCTGTCATCACACAGTACAGAGTGGTAAGTCTCAAGTCTTACACACCAACAGGAAATATGATGTAGTCCATAATAGTACCTGTTGTTGACAGACATGAGGGTATGTTTGATATTCCATATCCTGGCACCTCACAGACAGTTGACTGTGACCTTTCCCTTATCTAGCCTGGTGAGGGGGACATCAGTGTGACTCACGATGTAATCACCTATGACTAATATGTTTCAATTTGTGTTTTGTGGTAAGGGTTTGACCAGTGAGACAGTGGTGCATTACCTATTATGTGTACTGTGTTCTGCAGAGGTAGTATTATGTGTAATGTGCTTATGTTTCTGTTTGTGAGGTGGCTGGTGATTAGGTATGTTTCTGGTATGGACCTCCCAATATGTAGGTATGTATGAAGTGGGTTTGGGTGGAGTAGGAGGTCAGGTGGGCATGTTGGCACCACGCACATTGTCATATGTACTGACAGGTGTGTGAGACAGCATGGATTCAAGGTTTTTAATCTAGATGCACGTGTTTGTGTGGAGTAGGAGTAGAAGTTTGGGGATGCTGTCGACATCTCTGCAACAGAGATAATGCCATTAGCAATAGATTATTACCTGTGTATACATCACAACAGGCCATGGTTAGGCAGTGGCCTGACAAATGCTTACATGTAACATGTTATTACCTGTATGGTGTCATTCTAAGGTAAAACAGTACCTGACAGTGTGGGATAACATGGCAGATTGAGTATGCTGCTTTGCCAGGCATGTGGCACTTGCATGACCCATAATCCTATTATTAGGCAGGTCGCAATAGGATACTTACAAATGTGACAATGTACAGCTCCAGTAAAGTAAGGGTCATGCTGCTACACCCTTGGGGTTCACAGCCTCAAACTCTGTGTAGGCACTATTTGCCATGAAGATGTGCATGTCCGTGCATGCACAGAAAACTTGTCCAGCTTTGCAGTCATTACATTACCCTTGCAAGTCTACAATGTCTGTCAGACAACCAGACAGCAAATGGATGTTGTGTGAAATGATGTGGGAACACAGTTTCTTGTTCCAGGAACATAAATGTATAGTATGACTTACCTAGGACATGTGGGAGGGACAGAGACATTGCCCAATGGTGGCCACCCCTCTGCAGTAGGCCTCACATCCATGTCATGCAGATCACCACCATTACTCTGTTGAAGGACAGGCTGCATGAATTGCTGTGAAACTGTTACCTAACATGGATCACTGCCAGTGTGAAGCTTGATAGAGCGACCTTGGCCATCTATGCCACCTGAGACTTAACCTTGCATTGCGATGCAGCAGCTGTACTCCTAATCACCATCAGGTCCATACCCTAGTCAAATGCTATGACCCACGGAACCCAAGGCATAATACATGCAAATGTCAAATGATTGGACTGGTTACTAATCAAGGCATCTACCTGGGAATGCTACTACAAGCCTACAGTGGCTTGCATCATGTGGGACAAGTGTGTGGGTCAACAAACAGGCTGCGGCCTGCTTCTTATCTTGAGCTTGATGCTAACATTTTGCTTCTGGTGAGAAACAAAGAATAAAAGCTTTGTATCCCACCAGAGTGAGGCTGAGTTGAGACCAGCAGCAGGAGTAGCCAGGCAGCAGCAGCTCAGGTGACTTCCCTCTTCTTAGCATTCTTCACAAGGTGATTGTTTTCAGTACTCACTGCTTGATTATTGTGTAACTTCAGAATAACCACCTAAATACTCCATTGTTAACTTTACAGGGTGTACGCATCAATTTCCCTTCCAGTGTTTGGCAGTGCTCTGTACACACTCAGACACCCTGGGTGACATTTTTCTCAGATACTATGATGGACAACCAGCATGCAGTGTCAAGCTTTATCCCCATAGTTGCAGAACAGATACTTGTGACATTGAGTGATATTCTCAATACAACTGTTTAATCAATAATAAAGGATCTGTTGCCATGGATATGAGGATTCCCACTGTGACCTTTACCACCCTGGTGAATATGGGCATCCCGAAGCAATGTAGAAATCACCCCATATTTACCGACAACCACTTCATTATCAAACAAACTGATATGGTATGTGAGAGAGGTATATGCACAATGTCATTAGAGGCAAAGCTCTCACATAAAAGTACTCCAAATGTCAATAATGTAGTCAGTGGTACACATGCTGCACCCATCACACAAAATCAAAAGCAGACAGGAGATTAGGCACTGACATGTAACCTACATAAAACACAAACACCTTGTAGAGAAAGTCCAAACAACAAATACCCTCAGCAGCCCCATATGCACTCTGTGAAAACAACACACATATCAACACATAGAGCAACATCTCATGGATGACTAACCTATAAGGCCATAAATCACGCCAGCACACAATCCAACATTCTAATAATCGCAGACTTCATGCAAATGAGGAGCTGTCACTGAATCCCACACTGACGCAAATGTTTTCCTGAAGGGGCTGACACAGACACAGTTGTTGTCAGAGCCATAAATACCAAGAAATGCACAATACTGTCCTTTGGGAAGTTATCCACTCCTGGTAACTATCGTATTGCCAGCATACCTTGAACAGTTAACCGAGTAGTCAGTGACTTATGGACACATATAGTGATCTAGCCTTTGACTGTCATGTGTCTGTAATATTGTGGACATCATTCTAAGTTGTGCAACCTATAAACAAATATATGGCATGTAAATCCAAGGAAGCCATTGTTCCACTGTAATTGGCATTAATCAGACCTATCATTGGTGCAATGCCACCTTTGGTATGTAAGTAACCAGGCATATCCAACAACTGTAACATCCACAGAGGTTCCTCAGTAAAGTACTACATGGTGTATGGAACATGTCCTATGCAGACCACATCAAGACCCTATCCATGTATTCTGTCTCCTACAAGCTTTGGAGTGGAGGTGTATGCCTGCCATACAAGGCAGTGTCAGACCCCACTGTGGACTTCTTGCATATCCATGAAACAAGTAGCACCAGAATTACCTGTTCTACAGACCTACAGCTTGCCTGTAGTATATATAGGACATGCTGGAGAGATAGGTATGTAACCCAGAGACTACATCCTATATGGAACAGGCTCCCAATCCATGTGAAGCAGAGTTCCACCCTAATGCAAATCAAGTACAAGTTATACAATTGTATGGGGAACAGGACAATCATACCTGACACAGGGAAACTGTGGATGGTTCAACCTCCACACCCCGGCTTGTAGATCTTTCAGCTCCCAAAACCCTGCTTACACGTATTAATGGTATCAGATCTTGACAGTGTTTAGGGATGCATGGCTGGGCTTAAAGAAGCCCTTGTGTTTGTTAGCCTATTAAACATATATGAACCTATGAACTCTGGAACCTATACTGTGTTACTTTTCTGATGATGTTTGTCTTCTGTGCTGGCATTCACTTTGGTGTTTTGACATTGATGGGTTGATTGTAGATGTGTACCCACAGGTGTTTCCTGCACAAGCCTGAAAGTGAAACAAACATTTCCATGTGGCACCTGTCACTGTGTGGCTACAGAGCCATTACAACAGCATCTATTGTAACGTACACACATTATTATGGTATAGTCATTATAAATGACAACGTACACATTCTGAAAATGACCAGTACAAGTAGCATGTGAAAAGCAACATTGGATTAAACAAATTCATATTAATGTAGATAGTCACCCTGTGCATCAGACTCATAGCTTTATTTTCCTGCATCCATGAGAAAGATGATAGGGATGTGGCACAGGTATCATCACTTGCACAGGGTGTTGTGTGGGTGTGCAGGAGGCCTAGGCTGACCCAATAGGTTTGCAAGCTTGTGTGTGAGTCAGGAAGGGAGGCAGGCAAGATGGACCATGGAAATGTGGCATGTGGGTCTGTAGGTGACCTGAACGTGACAGAGGTGTATGAGTGTCTGTGTGAACACAGTCAAGCTCAGTGCTAGCCGTATGTGTCTGTATGTTGGACAGCTGTGAGCCATGCATGGTAGAGCTAACAGTTCATCATCTCAGCCCTTGAACATGTGAACTGGCTCTGTCAGGAGTTGCACTGCCATCTCTACTCCCAAAGTCAGATGCTAGGCTACTACCTGAGGGTGACTGCTGTCTGCTGGGAATGTGTCCTCCATGGGGACCACCCAGGACCATGAGCCCATGGCCTGCCATGTCTTGGTGTGGACAGCACACTTCCCTCTGGAGCACTGGATGTACTGCCACTATGGAAGCATGATTGTGCATGGCCATGTTGAGTCTAAGCAGATGTAGTTGCTGACCTACATCCATGAGGCTGATGCTCAACTCCAACCAGACATTCCATCACAGACAATGTGCATTCCAAGACAGATAGTATGCAATCTGTCTCAGACCAACATTTTTCCACTGCATCAGTCAACCAATCCAGGGTATGAGCAACGCGGTGGAGGCAGTCATGGATGTCAGACTGTGCTGCATCCATAACCCTGAGAATTCATCGGGAATTCCTTTCTAAATGTGCCTGTGCCTCCATGATGGCCCTAAACATATGGCAAGTGACCCATGATGAGACATCTGTAACATTTGGTGGAGAGGTAGTAGGCCTCCTACAAGCACCCCTTTCAATCCACCTGAGTGGAACCTTGCCAACTGTTTGGCTATGACTGGTACTGACAGTCACTGCAGCCACAGTAGCCACACTTCCCTGTTCAAAGTCCCCACCCTCTGACCGTCCAATATCTGTGGCCACAGTGGACTGGGTATGCATAGGCATACTGGCTGTGTATGATGATAATGAGGGCAGAAGAGGGATGTCAACCTCTGTGACAGATTCAGTGCCTGCAACCCCCAGCTGTGCCTCATTTTGGTCATCATCATCAGAGTCTGAAGAGACACTGACATCTTGTTGAGAAGGGTCACAGACCAACCTCCCTGGTCACCTGTGATAAAAAGGGAAAAGTATTACATTAATGCCTGCACTATTATGCTCTGCAGTACTATGTTGCAATATATGTAAAGCTGTATACACTGCTGTCACTATTACAGACTTGTATAAGTCCCAGTCTCATATAATAGGACATGAGGACATGGGTCTATATTATATCATTGAATGTTTTAAAAAGCGAACAATGAATAATCAACCCCATTTAAGTGAAAGCTTACAATCTCAAAAGCTCAGAACAATCACTGTTCCAAAAATAAAAAAAATTGAAGGAATAAATAAAGTGGGGGGCTTCGCCCCACACCCCTCTACTGAAATATACCAACTCCAAGATTGCACTACAGTGCCAAAAATGACAAAGCAGCCAAGTGAATTCTTTCCCTGGGAAGGAATTTGCTTAAAAGCCGCTTTGCTATTTTGCCTTTTTGTTGTTTTAAGTTTGACCAAGACGCATTTGGTAGAATGCGTCTTCGGTCATCTAATAGGAACCCGAGGACATTACTATCCAACCCAAATCTGTAATTATTCAGAAATAAAAGTTAATTACACAAGAATCACATGAGCAAAACATGAATGATGTACACTGTTGACATTCTGCAAAACTTAAAAGTGGACAGTTATGGCAATATGTAATGTCCTGACAACACTGTCAAATCAGTGTGGTCACACCTACAAGGCATAGGTATGAGTCTAAACTGTGTACAGTCAGAAAATATCTGAACAGTTGGCAATCATGCAGACAGTACATCAATCCAGCCAGCAGGCCTGCGTTGAATACATTGAACTAAATCTACAACTCTGACAAAACAGTATAATGCTTACTAGCAGCAGGAGCACAACCTCTTCTTATTTCTGCAGGTCCTCGAAAAAGTTGAGGGACAGGTAATGTAAACAAATTACGCATGTTTCAGTATAACAGGGTTAATACTTCCAAATTTCTCACATTTACATTAGCTGCTATGTTACCAGGGTGCATGAGCTTAACACTGCAGCTAACCTCCCTCCCCAAATACAACTGATACCCATGTAAAGCCCTGACACTCTGAATGCTACAGTATTCCAATGGTGATCCGAGTAAGCATACCTGGATGCTCCTCTTGAGTGGAACTGGTTGCACCTACATCCACAACATATTTGGTGATGGATGCCTGGGAGCTATCCTCTATTACATGGTTCACCAGGAATTCTTCAATGGCTGACAGAAGTTGTTCTGCTGCAGATCCACCACTAGTGACCTGATGATCCCTGGCCACGTCAGCTGCATGTCAGTGTGCCAAGTTAATCATGTCAGTAGCATGATGTTGCACTTGCTCATATGAGAGATTCTGGTGATCCACAGTATTAATGTTGTGCACCAGTTCATCCCACAAGACTACACACTTGCCTATTTGCCCTCCCTCTGGATAGTGGCACTTGGTTGTATTGTCTCAAGGACTCAATAATGAGGTCATTTTCTTCCTCAGTGAAAGGTACATGGCATCTGGGATGCATGATATCTCCTAAAATACAAATAAATGAGAACACATTTCAGTATCACATAAATGGTAGTACAGTATGTAGACATACATCAATAAAAGAAGCCTATTGGTATTCCTTATTTGATTACAGATCTCTTAATCAACAGTGTACCAAACATACAAAGGTTGTGGAAGCAACTAGGATAGTACCAATATTGACCCACTCCTGCTTGTGACATGACAGATACTCATGTATGATCACACAACAAACACAGAAGTCCATTGTAGAGTGCCCCATAGCAGGGAACCCCACACCCATAACATATGTATAAACAACAGTGCCAACCAAATAGCAGGGTACTACTACAACTGCTAACAAAGGAAGTATCCAGGAGACCTGTGTACCTAGTTAACACACAGCACTATACCCTTGCCATACTCTACATCCTCTGTAGGTGTAACACAGCTGGAGATCACTGGCATGTCATCAGTACAGTTCTAAGAAAGGCTTGCTGATGTAATCTCCATTCCCTCTAAGTATGTTCAAACATATGTATCATGTTGAAAACAAAATGGTTACATACCTGATAGAGTACAAAACTCCTCTGTTGAAAGCTACAGCTATATAAGTACTGTGTGCAAGGGAGCCCGCAGGATTTTTTGCAGGGGGGGGGTGCAAACCCGGTGCCCCGCCCCAACCCCACCCCCTTCAAAGCACCAACCCCAACCCCACCCCCTTCAACCCCCCCAACACACACACACACACACACACACACACACAGCCATTCCAGTATCCCATTACTTGGCTATTTCTCCCCAGTTGCCATAAACATTGTTCAAAACTCTCTGTGTGCATACTGTATTATGCATTACTTCTACAATGATTACAGATACTTGGTTTTAATTTGCAACTTTTATTTCAAATTTTAGGGCCTCAGGGCCAATAGCCTAGTAACCTCCTATTTTATAGCACAAACACTGATAGACATTTGCTAAACTTAAACAAAGCAATAGCCTTACAATGAAAACAGACTTAGCATTAAAACTTCTCTACCTTTGAAACTCGCATGCACTGAAACAGCATTGAAACCCACATTCAAAGGAAATGCATCTGGCCAGTGGCAGGTTAAGTTTACTTTTGGACTGTTTTCAAATCATAGGCCCCTTGCACACATTTCAGAACCATGCATAACTGCTTTGATTCCCCTTCCTGATTGTATTAATTATAATATATAATAATTGAATTATGTCCCTTGTTAATACAGCACCACTTAGTGTGTTTTATAGTTTTGAACATTTTTTCCAGTAAGCAATGAAACAAAACATATGAACCAATAATGACAAATTGCCCAATTCAGAACATTTCAACCATAAAAGGCCACTTAAACGTCTATCATTACAATCTACCAATATCAGTCAATATTCACAATCTCTGCAGAAGTAAAAGTCATCTGAATAATTTCACATTAAAGAGACCTGAAACTAATGGAGAGGTTGTTGCTAGAAAACAGATTTCTATTTCAGTGTTTCATCTACAAATTAAGTGCCTACTGCCCTTAAATAATAAATTGCCTATGTTACATTTAAAAAAAATGCTAAGCTTGTATATTGCAATAGGAATAAGTGGCAAGCGGAAACACAGGTTCATAGTTACTAGGCATCTCATCCAAAGGAGGACATACTCAGGACTGCAGCACTCCACCCCCTAAAAATACAAATCTACGTGCGGTAGGAGTAGAACCTACAGCCCTCTACATTAAGATGCAAGTATGCTACCTGCTGTGCTACTAAGACTGTTTTGAAATTCCATACCACAACAGTGATACCATTTGCTAAACAAAACAGTTGCACATTTTAAGCAGACTTAGCATGAGCAGTAGTAAACTTCTCTTCCCTTGAAGCTCACAATTCCGTGAAAATAAATTCCACCTGCTAACTCTAAATAGGTCATTTCACTCTCTCTCACACACACACATACCTCAACCTCTGTGAAAATTTGTACAGTTGAGAGGTATGACACACACATACATCCCCCGACCTCCTTAGAAAGTGGATAGAACAAAATTGTTTGCATTAGTATGCATTTTCTGAGGATATGAAGTCTAAAACTCAACTTCAGTCTTCAATGATTTGCCAGAAAAAAACACAATTTTATGAGAAACAATCTGAAATTATGAGGCAAACATCTGGATAATTGTGAGGTATAACCCCCCATATACCCCTCCCTCCCTCTTACACACACACACACACACACACACACACACACACACACACACACACACACGCACACACACACACACACACACACACACACACACACACACACACACACACACACACACCTTTACCAACTTGATGTATTTATCAGCCTAACATAAGCAACCATCATGTATCTCATTAAGAGGAACATAACTGATGTCAATAGCCTCATTATGTTTACCATTGCAGTCAAAATGGGGAAATAGCTTCCCATTAATGGATATTTAGGCCTATAGACAGGCATATAATGCTTTTGTTTGACAGAAATGAGTCTCTGTAAGTCGTCTTGCCTGCTAACTGCTTGAAAGTCATCAAACATCTTGCCTGCTGCTACAGTAAAGTGGCAGATACAGTTCTGAAGTGCTTTTTGTGTTGTTCTATATTTCTAGAAGAGATAGAGCCACTGGTGGAAAGGGAGTGTTCAGAGATGTAAGAAGTACCTCTTATCCAACTGCACACCTTTATTGTTCAGTTACCATTGTGGAAACAATATTGCAGTTTACTACAATAATGTCATTTTATTCCTCATGCTGCATGTATAAGTGGTAAAAATAAGTGATGGCTCAAGCCAGACTCCAAGATATTTTGGGAACACAGCAGTATATAGAAGACCACGATCAGGGCCACTGAAAGACTTAAAAAGAGTTTTGGGGCATTGAAAATCATTGCACTGGTTTTGCTAAGATTTACTTTGAATCCCTTTCTTTTATGTGAATAAAATGTTTGAGCCTGAGTGCCATTAGCAGAGTTACAAGATAGATGCATATTAACAATCAGCCTCTTGACTGTATTGTTTACATATAGTATGGTAACCCCTACCTACCTACTTCTTACATCCACACACCCCTATCTACCTACTTCTTACATCCACACATCCCTACCTATTTCACACACACATGACTCTTACACTCTTAAACACTTAAACACTTAAACACACACACACACACACACACACACCTAGCTCTCACTTGTAACTTTGTCCGCAGTCCAAAGTCTTCTGAAATTCAAATTCTGCCCGGGAGCAGAAGATGAAGACGTAAAACCATCAGTTTTCTGTGTCTGTGCGATGTGTGACTAGATGGAAGGGCCATTCTTAAACATAGGTGCCAGAAGCTGTTAAAGACTGGGGGGCAAAGGGTGAGAGGGGCACTTAGTGGTCTGAAAAGGGCAATTTTATAACTGTTTAGTACCACAACATATATTCACTTGCAGGACATTTTAAGCTTAGCCAATTCTCTTTTGATGCTTAAATTAACATTTTCTGATTGGTCTTACCTATCCTATGGCTGATAATTGTATATTAGCCCTAGTGAGAATAACTGTGATCATAACATAGATAATTTGAGGAGACCCATGTAAGGGATGCAGCATTTAGAAACTGCCTCTATCCATTAGTGGCATGAGGGGCAATCCTGGAGTACATTTTCTATTACCCATCCTTAGATCCAAGTTACATTTGAATATGGACGGATGAGCTTTGTTTTATTTTTATGGATAGTCTGTTCTGGAACAGTGGTAGCCTCTGTGATATATAACCACCTCTCCACAACATTCAGTTTACATACCTGGACTGAATAATTCTGATGCCATTTGACTTGCTGACATTCAGTAGGTCCATCTTCATTAGGTCGGAGAATGCCTTGTATGCCAGACATGTCACATCTAAGCACTCTGTAGGATACTGAGTATAGAAATAAATCTTTGAGGTGGTCCATGCAAGACCTATTGTTTAGGACTTGTATCCTTTCAGTAAGGTATCTCTGAAGGTATTCCAATTGTTTCATGGGGCTGGACAGATACATGCCAAAGTGGGCATTATACAAAATGATCGACCTAATCAGAGAATCAGAGATTTGTAAAGTGGTACAACAACATCTCTAGATCTAGTCACAATCAATTTGTTTACAAGCTGTGCAATATAGAAAGGCTTTCTTATGACTCTGGGCACATGTTGGTCAAAAGTTAGGTCACTCTACACACAAGTGCCAAATGCCAAACAATTGGGTCAGTTCTCAGAGGGCATTGTCATGATTTTGACACTAGTTATTATTTGGGACAAACCTTCCTGCATGATGGTTAAGTCATTTAACTGCTCCTAGCTTGCAGTCATCTCAAACTTAGCCAGCCAAAGCCCTTTGGTATTTCCTTTTACTTTTGAGATGTATATGTCAAACAGAAAAAAAGTCTCAGCACCGAACCCTGGGGGACTCCATTGGTGACAGGTCTCTTCCCCTGTTTTGACCTCCTGCATCCTGTGAGCAAGTTGGCAATGCAGTTGGTGGTGTAAGTGTTTGCTCCTCCTACATTATTCATCTTTTGTACTACACCTGAGTAGGGGATTGTGTCAAAAGGCTTGGTCAGGTCAAGGTAATGTGGTGTAAACTGTTTTACCTTCATCCATTTCTTTGGTAACAAGAATAAAGATTAAAACTTGCCCATAATTTTGAGCCTTTCACACTTTCCTCCAGGCTGTTTTCAAACACATTTTTAGGGCCATGCATACATATATGCATTCTTTAAGTTACTTTCCTGATTGTATTAAATTATATTCCTTGTATAATACAATACCAGCTTTTAGACTGCATTTTAAATTTGTAATTTTGAACAGTCTTCTAGTAAGCAATCAAACAAAATGTATGAACCAATAATGAGAAAACTACCCATTTCAGAAATTTTCAACCATAAAAGGCCACTGAAACTTTTGTCATTACAATTCACCAATATCAGTAAATATGCAAAATGTCTGCAGAAGTCAGTCATCTAAATAATTCCACATTAAAGGGATCTGTAACTAATGAAGAGGTTGCTACCAGGAAACAACTTTCATTGTTTCATCTACAAATAAAGTGTCTGTTGCCCTTGAAGAATAAATTGCCTATGTTATTAAAAAATGGTAAGCTAGTAATATTGCAATAGGGAATGGATGGCAAACTAATAACAGGTTCATAGTTACCAGGTAACTCCTCCAAAGGAGGGCATTCATAGGACTGCAGCATCCACTGCCTTTAAAGTACAATGCAGTACAGTATCAGTGATCCATCTGCATACTATGGGAGCAGAACCCACAGCCTTCTGCATTAAAAGCAAGGCTACTACCTGTTGTGCTACTAACAATGCAAACAGGTTTGGAGTAAGCAGTACTAAACTTTTCTTTCCCTGAAGCTCTCAGCTCCTTATAATTTTTTTTAACATTTGTTTACCAGGAAAGTCCAACTTGGAGCAAAGCCAGTTTTCAGCAGAATCACAGGGAGACTCCAGATACATGCCTTTGTAACATGGGAGGATACTAGAGCAACCAAAGGAACCCCACACAAGCACAGAGAGGACATAGACTCCCCAGGAAAAAGCACCACAGCCAAGAATTAACCAGAGAACCTCTTGCAGTGAGACAACAACACTACCACTGCACCAGTGCACCATCCACTTGACACAACTAAATCTCTCAATTTCACAGCAGAAGAAATCTGGAAAAAGCCAAAATTTATTTGGGGAGGGGCAAAGGGCCAAAACCAGGGACAGAGTTTAAATATTGCTTGTATAATCTTAGAAAGTTGCTGAAATGGTGTTTTGTCTTACCATGTGTTTACAAAAAAAAGATAGAAAGACTGAAGCTTAAAGCGCTATCATTATTTAATGAATTCTGTTCTCAATGATTAATCTAGATGGCTGAGAGCTATGGGCTCAACTCCCTGAATCAGATGTGGTGGTGTGGGTAGAGAAGGCAGGCTCTTGTACATAAGACTCAGGGTTTGAACCTAGGTAATCCTGTCCACCAGGAATAAGTACCTGGGGCATTATACACAGTTTCAGCATAAAATGTACACAGCCTGGCATAGAACCTTTTTTTGTAAAAATATTATGACATCTTTCAGCATAAAATGTACACAGCCCAGCATAAAAACTTTTTTTTTGTAAATATTATGACATCGTACTAATTTTCAACTGATGTTCTGCCATTTACAAAGATTGACCACTGTGGATTAGCCTGAGTATGGGTTTCTCTAACGCCGGTTATACTATCTTAGCCAATATTCTGAAGTCTATATTTAAGGCAGAGGTTAATGTAAATGGGGCCCAGCAGTTTCAGCATAAAATGTAAACTGAGTCCAGCAGTTTCAGCATAAAATGTAAACGGACCCCAGCAGAGACACACACAGCAGTTTCAGCATAACATGTAATCAAAGCCCAGCAGTTTCAGCCTAAAGAAAATAAAAAGCACTTTGTAAAGGGGGGGCAATAACATCTTTAGATCTAGTCACAATTTGTTTATAAGCTGTGCATTATAGAAAGACTTTCTTATGACTCTGGGCTCATGGTCAAAAGTTAGGTCACCATACACACAACTACTACTGTTTTAGAAGCAGGTTTGATTACTTATACTCACAGAATATATGGTAACTAGACCATCCCATGCTATCACCAGCAGTTTAAACAGGGAACGGAGCAAGCCCAGCAGTTTAAACAGTGAATGGAGCAAGCCCAGCAGCTTAAACAGTGAGTAAACGGAGCAAGCCCAGCAGCAGTTTCATAACATAAATACATAGCAGTGCTTACAGTGTGACTCTGGCAGCAAGTTTCATACATAAATGGCAGTCCTTGACGGTATACTTTTGATAACACCTACATTAACATTAACAGTTCTCTACAAATGTGAAGACCGTATTTTCTTCATTGCATTCCCATACATGTAGACAGATACTTCTTGCTGCACAGTGGTAAGTCTAGGCACTAAACCAAAGGGTAAAAAGGTCACACAGAAATTATTCACTAAGCACAGCAAGAGACTGAGCCAAGCTAGAGTTTTCACTACCTGATAAAAGTCTTGTAATGCAGGCCCTTAAAATATAAGCAAATGACCCCATAAGGACCTGACTTGTTTCAGAAACACAGCTTCTGAACGCCCATGATTTTTTCCTTTTTCAAAGGCTTAAAAGATATTTCAAGTATATACATGCAATGTACTCTAGAGCTTAAATTGTCTCTACACAAAACAGCCACAGTTGAAAAGTTTAAAATTATTTAATAATAAATAATAAAAACACAAGACAGATCTCCTCAATTCAGCACAGTGCTAGTCAAGAGTTGACATCACAGGAAAATGCTTAAAATAATACTGTAGAATAGTCTGACATAAATATAGAAAACAGCTAGTCTAATCTTACTATTTCTATATATTTTTAAGAGAAACAATGTTCTAAATAACTTGCATACATACAGAGCAAAGCAAAGGCAAAGAGCTGGTAAGTTGATGTGTTCAAGTTCAGACAAAATCCAAAATGCTCTGATTCTCTCTCTCTGAGAAAGTCTTAAATTGGTGATACATCACTGCTGACTCATTTTAGATTACATGATTCTTAACGGTTCTGTTTTAACTTCCCAGGCTAACAGAAACTTAAATTTTGAATTTCTTTTTGTAATGTGCACCTGCAGAAAGCCACAGCAATAAGAGACATTATGTATGTAAAATCTAGCAATTAACTCTGGTCTCAAAATAATAGAAATAATTTTCTGGTCCAGACATCACGGCTCCAAGTTTGAGATCAAAAGTCATATAATGCTTGACTTATCAGCTTTCTTCCAGCAGAGTGTACTGTGGTTACATTTTTGAAACTCAGTACAACATATAGTTTAATCATAATATATAGTTCTCTTTTACATTTGTAAAACCAGCCTGTGGATTATATTAATATTTACAAATCACATAGAATTATTTACAAGATTCTATCTGGCTGAACTGACAGCCTTTCAGTTTTTCACACCAGATTTAATGATATTTCAAAAGGCAACTATGGAGCCCTGAAAAATCACATTACATCAATCAACTATGAATATATGCTAGACTCTCTTCATAACCCATTGGTGAGTCATTCATGGCCTTCTACAACATTTTAAATAACTGCATTAATAAATTCATCCCCATGAGGCACACACCCAGTAAAAAATTATACAATAAGCCTGAACAGTGGAGCGACAAAATCAACAAATGATTAAACCAAATAAAACAGCATGAAAACCTTCAAACTTTATTTAACCCAATGCATCAACATTAAGGTAAACTATATCCATAAAGAACTCACAAAAACAATTAAAAGAAGCAGAGCTTAATCTGAGGTAAAATTTCCCAAACAAGCAGGCTACAATAACAAACCCATCTGCAACCACATGCAAAAAATAATAATAAATAAGGAGCAGAAACAAAATAGTATTTCCATAATGGAGCCAACAGATATAGCTAACACTCTAGCTTATATGCTTGGAGCAAATTTCACTCCACTGTGGGGAACCCCATTCGCTCTTCTTCCCTGCAACAAGATCTCAAGCAAGATCTGGCAGATGGTGCAAAGGGTTAAGGTAACAATCTGCTAATGAGCTACTACCTTTGGTACAGGGTTTGAGTCTATCAGCCTTTGTTTATTTATTGTGTGATCTTGAGGGAATTACTTAACCAAGACAAGTGCTTTGTGGTAACTGGGAATTTGGGATGGGCTCTTTAATGGTCTCGTGGACTGCATGTCCAGTAACTACTAATAAACTTATAAGTTACTTCCAGTATGGTTACCTATGCCCTCAGTAAGGTAAGAAACACTAGTTCATAGGACTAGATGAGATACTAAGACTCCTTATTTGTGCAATCAAATATAACCCTCTGTATCCCTTACTCAGTGAAACCTTTTGCATGTAATACTCCACTGGTGCCATAAACACAAGAAGCTATTCAGCTTTAGAAAAAGAGTATTGAAAACTAGCTATACCCCTCATATCTGGAAGCAGACTATTATAATCTCAATCTACAATGAACGTCCCCCTACAGACTCTGATTATTACTGACTAATCAGCTTTACAAGTTTGTTTTGCAAGGTGTTGGAAAGAACCATCCTGTAATGTATACAGACAAGCACAAGAAACCTCAGTCTCCATGACCTGTGCCAGGACAGCTTTGTCAATACAATAAGGCAGTAAAAACTGCAAGAAAAACTCAACCAAACTGGAATTTCACACTCCTAACTCTTTACTTTACTGTGGACGACTCTCTGGCAGCAATGATGAGATTCCCTTCCCGCGCACGTTTGCGTTTAAAATTCATGTGATGCATGCATGACTGTTGGGTCCTAAAACAGGCCTTTGCTGCTGAAAGTGCTATGGTTCCAGGTGGTGCCTATGCACAGAAGACGAAAACAGGTCGCAAACACCTGTTGCATCTGTGTGACTGGATGGGATGCAAAGGGCGTTCTTAAAGAGGAATTCCCTTTAAAAAAAAAACAAAACTTTTTTTAAATTAAAATAAAATCAGCCGGTTCCGGGGGTGTGCAAGTGCACCCCCTTGCACCTGCCTGCAGGTGCCCTTGACTGTGTGGACAAGTTAACCATAAAAACTAACTAACTCTCATACACAATGGTTCCCTAGCTAGGTGTTTGCCTTTTTTTAAGATGGTTCTCATTAGCAGGTGATTACCTCTGAACCAATATGTGGTTCAGGAATGCTACATGCATCATACAGAGCTGATTTGCAGTATAATCATCCAATCCCATGCAACTACTCAACAATATATAAGGCCTCAATGTAAATTTCATCCCCTTTCTCCATTTTAGGGTGGAAATTACTGGGGTAGAGATTATGTCAGGACAGAGAAAATGTTTGTAGCAGTTTTTTGTTACATACAGATGTGTGTGATACAGGCTGAAGCTGCTGCTGTTGGCAATAGGCATAGTTAGAGATTCTGCAGAATGTGCAGGAGAACAACACATAAGAGCAACTGTGTGACCTGTGACAGCCTTGGTGTACAGCCAGAGCCTGACTTGTGCGAACCCATCACACTGGAAAGTGTCTTTAAGTTAAGTATGTTAGTCAGAGGTATCATTAACAGAGTAAAAGGAAACATGATTGTTGTATCCTGCAACAAGGTAGGGGGTACATTAACCATTATGTCAACCAGTTGGATATCTGCCAAGTCATGTGTTATGTCATGGTAGTCATCTGGAACGTGTGTGCTGGTAACCCTTGCTTTTTAGCATGATGTCCATATATATATATATATATATATATATATATATGTTACTTGTGCAGGTGTGGTTGTCTGTACCATCACTAGCAAATCATTGTGGGCTGTAGTCTGATATGACTGGGCCTCATTTGAATTACATACTTCAAAATCCTCTGGGAATTCATACTAATGCATGACCTGACATTCTATGAATTTTCTAGTGTTGTAATAGGAATAGTTTAAATGTGATCCTATATGTAGGCCTTTGAATGCCATTATAAAGAAGCAGACATTCAAACTGTGCTGCTTTGGGTGGATAAATAGGTGATGGGGCACTCATACATATCAGAATTTATCCTGATGATGTACACATACATGTATTTTAAAATGGTAGACATGTCTGTAATTGAATCCAGGACCATGTGGAACAAAAATTTATGTTTTCAAAGCATTTAACAGATCGAGCTACTAAGTCACTCTTTTACATGTTGCAGATATAAGTGTACACTTGCCTGCTATTATATACCTCACTAACATCCATTATTATGTGTATGGCTTTATAGTGATGTATTTCTTTATCAGAGTCCCAGTTATACTCCTATTCTTCTATTAGTCTTATAGCTGATCTGTGCAATGCAGTGCGATGCACAGCATGGCTTAAACATGCTTAGTGATGGGAAAATGACAAGTATTATGTTTTGCTAAAACACCTGTGCTAATTAGCTTGCTGTGTGGGTTGGCGGGTTGATGCACTCCTCTGCAGCAGTAGTGGTCCTGCATTTGAAATAGGGTGCAGGCATAATGTTTGAACATGATTACTATTTTGTCAAATACAGATATCAATATACTGCCATTTAGCTTAGCTTAGCGATGCTGCACTTCAAGCAACATTGTGCAAACATTCTTTAAAGAAAAGAAAAATGGGGAGATAGGACAGTGGTGAAATAGGGTGCAAGCAGGAGAAAAACATAGTGAAAGGCAGGTAGGTATGTGCAGAAAGGGTGTAGGAAAGAACCATAGCTATCCATTTCTTCTACGTCAGCAACTGTGCACATTAACATTTTTTTTGCTGAATTTGGACTGTCACCCCCAGAGAGAGGTGTGACGACAACAAAAGTGCATTGTAAAGCCAATTGTACCAAATTGTACAAGCAAACACAGGAGGGTTATGGCTGACAAAGTTTGCAGATGACTGCAAACTGGGCGCCATAGTAGAAAACACATCTGACACAGATATCCTTCAGAAGGGTCTCACAGAAACGGATAACTGGTGCCAGAGCCATGGCCTAAAGTTAAATGCCAAAAAATGCATAGTCATACCCTTCAGGAAAAACAAGGTTACCCCTAGCTACCAAATAGGTGGCAATCCACTAAGCACAGAAGAAGTTATCAGGGACCTGGGGACCCAGGTTGATAGTAGTCTGTCATTCGACACCCATGTAGCTAAAGTAGTTAGGAATACCTTCTACATTGCCCACCTTATCATGAAGGGATTCTCATCTAGATCAAGGGAGGTCATAGTCTCCCTATACTCATCACTCATCAGACCAATGATTGAGTACAATGCCCCATTCGGAATGTATCTGACCCGACACTTGCAGCAGCTGGAGAGGCCACAAAGTTCCTCACCAAAAGGATAAAGGGGCTCAAACATCTGTCCTATGCTGCCCGACTGAAAGAACTCCAGCTCTATTCAGTCGCTTACGCTTGCTCAGAGGTGACCTTTGCCTAACATACAAGGCCATGTCAAACCCAGATTTGATGAATATGCTTCACCTCAAAAATCTAGATCCGTCAGAGCCACAAGGGCGGGAGACTTAAACCTCAACACGGCTATTAATAGGACGTGCTGGAGGGATAGATTCATCACCCAGAGACTCCCTATGCTGTGGAATAAAATCCCGGTATATGTGAGGCAGAGCACCTCGCTGGCCTTGTTCAAGAGAAATCTTGACCAATGGATGGGAGATCGCAGATATACCCCAGGGATTACCTCAGTGTCACTGCTCGACAGAGGCACAGCAAAATAATGGGTATAGTTCCCCATACTAAAGGGGTGGCGTAAGCCACAAAACTATGGGCTAGGCTTGTAAATGCCCTCGGGCAGATAGCCTAGTATGAACCTATGAACCTATGAACCTATAAATAAAGTGTGTCCAGTTGATATGTGTGCAAAATGGAGAGCGATGTGTGGGATGATATTTTTTTTGGGACAGATGTCCTTTATTTTAAGGAGATTGAAATTTTGAGGAAGAGAGATAGGTATGTGTGAGGGAGGTAAGTTGGGAAGGTGAAGAAGCCTTTGCAGGCAGATAAGACAGACAGGACAGGAGACAGGGTTGGTGTGTGACATAAGAGGGGGTAGAACACCTTGGTTGGCGAGAGTGTTGTGGAATCTCAGTCCCATGGATGTTAGACAAAGTAGCAGTGTGACTCAAGTCCTCAGCCCTGGGACTGCCTGCACTGAATCTTCACTACTCCTGTGGAGGCAGTGGTTGACAGCAGTGCCTGGGACCAGACTGCCCCACCAGAATGGACAGCATGCTCTACATCTGGCATAGGCATGAACCTATAGTTTGATGCAGCAGCCTAAGCACCATGCCTGGCTGGTCATTATGGGTGATAAAAGTATCCCATCCACCTCCAGTCCCAGAGAGGGGACCACC
This sequence comes from Protopterus annectens, assembly GCF_019279795.1. Taxonomy (NCBI): domain Eukaryota; kingdom Metazoa; phylum Chordata; order Ceratodontiformes; family Protopteridae; genus Protopterus; species Protopterus annectens. The sequence goes on along the minus strand of NC_056730.1, from coordinate 974,838,367 downwards.
TCCAGCCTGTGAAGTGAAACTACCAGATGGACCAGGTAGTGCAGGGGCAGCAGAGGGGGTGCCACCAAGCTGTGGCCCAGACATGCTGGGCCCAGTTCCTCGGCTGGGGGAGCCAAGGTAGGAGGGTCACCAGGAACCGGCCTACCTTGTCACACTGTTGTTAGATATTATAAGGTTGAAATTAATTCTGTTGTAAATATGCTGAAAGAAAAAGTTTGCTTAAATACAGAAACAGAGTTTAGTAATATGTGATCAGCAACCATACTAAATGACTGTGGCTTAAAAAAATAAGGAACTTGCTTATGAGTGTATTACACACACACATCAAGAAAGCTGAACTTCTTACAGACATGACAAGCATGTAATCTGCTTTCAGTGGACAACAGGACATGCTTTTCTAAGAAAGTTTAAAAATGTGCTTTTCTAATCCACAAGGCGTTTCTTTGAAGACAGTTTACTTATCAGCATATGCACAAGAACAGAGGTGTTAGCATTTGCGTCATCAAGCCAGTATCTTTCCAAAACCTAGAGGGTGTGAGTTTAACTAAAATATGTATAGAAAGTCTGTATTAAATCTAGTTATTAGGGGTATGGTAGGGACACATTTGGTGTCCTGAGGTAAATGTTATATCTCTCACATCATCTGTACTATATGAGAAGTAAAGTGGAACAGTACTTTAAACTGCAATGTTTTTCCAGTTTGGTTTATTATAAAAGTTATTGGTTACTGCTCTTAAAGACAGGTGCTGCAAAGTATATTCTCTTATCAGTGTATATTCTGCAAGTTTCTGTATGCGACAGACTGTGAATGCAAATATAACCAGACTTTGAATTTTAGCAGAATCCAGCCAGCAAGACCGAGTGTCTTAAGAACACTTCAAATCCCACAGCAAGAGCAAGCAGTAAGAAGCAGTAAGCAGAGCCAAAAATTTTTTCAATGGCGAGCCAGGCAGGAGTGACTAGCACCATATAATTTTTCAATGGCAAGCTAGTCTGCATTTGAACCTAAAATCTGCACTTGAACCTATAATCTGCATTCAAACACAGGGGGAGTGATGGTAAGCCCTGCAGAGGGTTACTTCAGTTAAATTGCAGTAACTAACATTTGTACGTATGTGTCAATTCTGAACAGAAGTATTCCAGTTTATGCAGCTTGCAGTAGTAAAGTTTTTTAGATGTCTACATCCGGAGTGAGACAGAAGTTCCAGTCACAGTGCCATAATTTCACTAAAGAAAAGGGGGATATCCACTAGCCCAACAGTCCACTGCCTGTTGTGCTTTCCCAGCTTCTCAAGTGACTCTGAAAAATTTCTAGCCATCAGCAACAATAGCCTGATCACCTGTTTTCTTGCTAACTGGTAAGACTTTTTTCTGTGTCACATATTTAGTGTGGATGATGTTAAACAGTTTGTATATTCTTACATAGTTTGTATATTTCTTAGACAGTTTGTATATTTTAGACAGTTTGGATGTTTAATTAGACAGTATGGATATTTTCATGCATAATTCAAGCAAATGTAAAAAATTGCAATGTTGGTATACACAGCATATTAGTAAATGTAAAACCTTAGTAGGGCAGGTTGATAGTAAGGCATTATGCAAATATATTACAATATTTGACTGGTATCTCAAAGAAAACCATGTGAAATATGACAAATGTTTATTGTGTGATTCAACAAAAACGTCATTTTGTGTATTATGTCATAAAACAATAGACTGTGAAGACAGATCTGTTCATGATAAAGAATTAACTAAGGCTAAAGTGTTTCCATTATATTCAGATGTTAAACAGTTATGTCCTGTCACCACATGTGAGTCAAATCAGTTACTGACAAGACCACTAGTACATTTTGTTACAAAAAAATGTAGTAAACTTCTAAAAAAGAGACACAATGAGTTCAGGAAGTTTAGACAAGTTATACAAACATTTTTTCAAAAGTGCATAGGAGTTTCAGATTCAGCAGAACAGGTTCCTGAGACATATCAGGCAGACCATGAGGAGCCTCTTAAACAACAGTTACAAGATGAAGAAAATAGATTAGCTGAACTGACAGAAACTGACTTCCTTCATACATTGGGAAAGAGTAGGAAACTACAGCTGATCTGTGCAAAAGAAATATATTTTATAATATGTTTGTGTTTTGAAAATGGTTAAGCTTACATGGTAGGATGGTAAAATACAAATCATTCTCAAATGTTTAAAACTTCCATTCAATTAAAGCAATATATTTATCAGTACTACAGTAAAGTAGAGCATATGACTGACATTCTCATAGCATAGTCAAAAGGTAAACAAAACAGTTCTTGTATATAAAAATTAAATAAAAATAGTTAATAAGAGTAATGATTTAAAGTCACAAGACTGACATGCATACATTTTCTTTTTATACAATACACAAGAATAACAAGGCAGACAACAGCAAATATAAATAATGTAAATATATAAATGTGTTTGTTAAGCTAATATCTATTTATTTTTTTACATTTTTTTATATAATTGTATAGTAACACCACACCAAACAATTAAAGTTTTGAATTTTAAAAAGAAATAAAATCACGGATGGTATTAGTCAAACAGTCTTTGTAAAATGAATGTCAGAACAGTTAAATAAATAAAAAAATACTGAAATCAAAAGTTAAAAAAATATATGATTAAAGGAAAAATGCTAAAAAGGGTTAACTGAAATGTGAGCTCAGACCTTCCTAAACTGGATGAATAGTTACAGGAAATGTTGAAAAGATAAGATAAGAAACAAGACTGCTAGACAAGTGGCTTGAGTTTTTCTAAAAACTTATTATTTAAAACATAATTGTTAAGATGTTCACATGCAACACTATTTGGTAATTATAATAAAACATCACAATTGTGCATATATGTCACTGATAAAAAATAAAAAATAAAAAAAAAAAAAACCTTAGTTACATCAAGTATAGCCAACAGATGGGTTATAGTATACATACAGTTTAAATAAAGTATACAGGAGGGTACAAATAACTACTACTAGTAGAAATAGACAGCAAAGGCAACAGAAAAGAAAACAAAAAATGATCAGATCAGACAAAGGTCTATAGTTTAATAACCTAATAAAGCAAATGTATAACCAAAGTGTTGGGCCGACATACATTCTATTCTCACAGTATAAAGCAAATAAACAATAGTGCAGTACTACAGGGGGAGGGGTACTTTATCAGTTTTACACACTGTGTGAGCAGTATGTGTTGCAAAAGGGTCTGAAATAAAGCTACAGAGCAGAAATAATATATCGTTCCTTCTTAACAATACTGTTTCAGGGGGAGGGAAAAACATGTATTAGTGCATTAGAAATATTGGTAAACAGATTAAACCTGATAGGATAAAATATTTTATAGCTGTCATTCTAGTTATTATTGTATTAAACTGGATTAAACTTTACAGAATAAGATATTTTACAAGTTAATAGCTATCATAATGGTTATTATTGTATTGTTTAGTATTAAATTGTATTTACAACCTGTTAAACTGTAAAGCTATACAAAAGATGGCTTAAAAAAAACAAGAGATGGCTTAAAATTGATAACAGCTATACAAGAGAGAGTAAAGATATGTAAAAAAAATTGAACAAGATTGGTCACTATTTCAATATGTTTTTGGCATTATTAATGCTATTAAATTTGTAAGATTAGACTAAATTTACTTTATAGTCTTTGTATGTACAAATACAGAAGAATTCAGTACAAATTAAATTAATGTCTAGCAATGAATATGTGTGAAAAACCATGTTTTTAAAAAATTGGGTCCAAGGTACCTACTAGATTAAAATGCATGAATAGCAAACAGTCTGTGTAAATACATACTATACAGAAATATCACTGGTTTTACCCCAGTAAAATAATTGCTTTCAAATATTTATTATCTAAGTCCAGTTCAGTACTTAACCAAGATGTTAATGAGCAGTTCAAAGACATGATCATAATGTTATGGTTAAAATGACATTGAAACTGCATATTTTCAGTAGTGTATAAATGCTTGCAGTAGCACATGGTTCTTGTCTCTAATAGTTAATTCAACAGTTGCAAGTTCTAAGTCATAAATTAAATTCTGTAATTGCAAAGGAATAAATTAATCAAGTTAAACTAAAGCAGACACAGCTCATAACTGATAAAATAATTTCAGAGAATGGTCTGCAAAAGAAAAAGTTGTTAAATACATTCAGTTTTGGTAGTGATACTTAATATCATTGTATTAACTATGTAAAATTGCATTTTGATCAAAAGAAAACTAAAAGTTTGTTTCTTGTATTTTCTATATAATGTGATAAAAAATACATATCAGTATAAAATGTTTTGAGTATGTTTAAAAACAGAGGGAATTGTTAGATATTATAAGGCTGAAATTAATTCTGTTGTAAATATGCTGAAAGAAAAAGTTTGCTTAAATACAGAAACAGAGTTTAGTAATATGTGATCAGCAACCATACTAAATGACTGTGGCTTAAAAAAATAAGGAACTTGCTTATGAGTGTATTACACACACACACATCAAGAAAGCTGAACTTCTTACAGACATGACAAGAATGTAATTTGCTTTCACTGGACAACAGGACATGCTTTTCTAAGAAAGTTTAAAAATGTGCTTTTCTAATCCACAAGGCGTTTCCTTGAAGACAGTTTACTTATCAGCATTTGCACAAGAACAGATGTGTTAGCATTTGCGTCATCAAGCCAGTATCTTTCCAAAACCTAGAGGGTGTGAGTTTAACTAAAATATGTATAAAAAGTCTGCATTAAATCTAGTTGTTAGGGGTATGGTAGGGACACATTTGGTGTCCTGAGGTAAATGTTATATCTCTCACATCATCTGTACTATATGAGAAGTAAAGTGGAACAGTACTTTAAACTGCAACGTTTTTCCAGTTTGGTTTATTATAAAAGTTATTGGTTACTGCTCTTAAAGACAGGTGCTGCAAAGTATATTCTCTTATCAGTGTATATTCTGCAAGTTTCTGTATGCGACAGACTGTGAATGCAAATATAACCAGACTTTGAATTTTAGCAGAATCCAGCCAGCAAGACCGAGTGTCTTAAGAACACTTCAAATCCCACAGCAAGAGCAAGCAGTAAGAAGCAGTAAGCAGAGCCAAACATTTTTTCAACTGTGGTAAATGAAATTTAGACATAAGGGGAAAAAATATGTATATATATATATATATATATATATATATATATATATAACAATAATGAGTAATGGAAACAAATTAAAAATAATATAATGAAGAACACAACAATAAATAATGTAAATGAAAGTTTTTTTAACAGCAAAGCAATATTAAATTATACATAAGGTCAACATAAGAGATAATTGCAAATAATATGATAATATCAAATTATAATAATACATATAATTAATAAATAAAAGACAAGAAGGGGTGGGGTGAGAGAGATAAGAAGAACATTAGTAACTTGGACCAAACACAGTGATAGAACCACAGTATTTAATGAAAATAAAAATATAAGGTTAGTGCTTTCATGCCCAAACACTAGGCACTTCTTCAAAGTACAAAAATATCACAGCAGGTATATATACCATTAACAATCAATCAATCAATCAATCAATCAATCAATCAATCAATCAATCAATCAATCAATCAATGTGGCAAGTTATGTTCTCCAAGCAGAGGCTTTAAAGGAACATTTCCATTTAAGCCAGGGCTCTTATGTGCTTGCAGTAACACAATCCATTTAGTCTCTGCTTTCTCAATAACATTATTTAAATTACCTCCTCTCCTATTAATATAAAACATTGTAAAAGTAAAAAACTGAAAGAATGATCAGATTACACACTAGTGATATTAGGTTTCAACAGGCACTTGGCAATTTAGAACAAGACTTGTTGCTGCATGGTTATTCTTGTAATGATTTACAGAAGCTGATAGTGCTGTGAAGTGTAATAGACATAGCTTAGCCAAACCATATTTCTCACATAAAGTGGGTACTTGTACTAGGAGAAGAACCAGGGAAGAAAATTTTGTTAGACCAGCCAACAAATTCACTAGTGATGTGAACAGGGCTTGTGATGTAATTCGGAGAAATTGGCCTATACTTACATCAGATGATAAGATATCAGGTATTGTTGGTCTTTCACCCGATTTTTGTTTTAAGAATGGTATATCTTTAAAAAGACAACTTTGCTATGGTAAGAGAAAAGATGTTCTGCCTTTATCAGAAAGGAAGGGAACTTTTGCTTGCAGAAATTGTACTGCATTTCAATATATTTCCGTCTCTAAAGAGTTTCATCATCCAGTCACAGGGTTTGTTTTTAAACCTAGGTTTTATGCAGTTTGCTCCAGTAGAAATCTTGTTTATCTTGCTTTGTGTACAAATGTAATAGTTTTTTATATGGGTAAAACATGTAGAACATTAAGAGAGAGTTTACTTGAACATTTGGGCTATATTAGACACAGAGATGTTACTAGCATTTTGTTTAAACATGTTCAGATTTTTAATGATTATTCTTTCAGTTTTTTTTGGTTTTACAATGTTTTAATACTAATAGAAGAGGAAGTAATTAAATAATGTTATTGAGAATGCAGAGACTAAATGGATTGTATTACTGCAAGCACATAAGAGCCCTGGCTTAAATGGAAATGTTCCTTTAATTTTAAAGCCTCTGCTTAGGGAACGTAAATTGCCACATTGATTGATTGATTGATTGTTAATGGTATATATACCGGTTGTGATTTTGTTGTACTTTGTCTGAAGAAGTGCCTAGTGTTTGGGCATGAAAGCGCTAACCTTATATTTTTATTTTTATTAAATACTGTGGCTTTATCGCTGTGTTTGGTCCAGTGTCTACTTGCCTTTGCTCAACAGATTGTTTTTTAGCACTGGAACTTTACTGCTTCTGATACTTCTTTCATTTTTTTGCTTTAACATTAGTAACTTCACAGGTAATATAACTACACAGACTACAACTACATATGTCTAGATATGTTAGATTTCACTTGTGCAAACACTGCCTACTTATATTGTATATATGATGTTGCACATACATATCTCTCAACCTGTTAGTATGGGAAATTATGGGCCAAGCCACACATAATGGTAGTACAAAGGCAAATAAACAGGGAGCATTTTTACATAGTGTGCTCATACACTAGTAGCAAGGTGTTCTGATAACAGATTTGCCATTAAATCACATTTCAAGTAATATCATATATCTGCAAATCAAAAGACCAGACATATTGGGCAATAGTCATTACATTCTACAAAAATCTTGACAGTTGAGAGGTATGTTTGTGTACACTGATTACACTAGACAGCTGAATATATCTCAGTTTGCCGGAGTGAAATTAGAACCCACAAGCAGTGACTACAGGAAAACTGAACGTTTTATTTAAAAAAATAGATTCTCAGACCTCCATCTCCTTTAAAATTTTTATTGATTTGTGTTGTGTCAAATGCATTTACACACGTGTAGGTGTACCGTTACCTTACACATTTACACTAACTGCGGTGGTGGTGCTGCGGTAGCATTGTCGCCTCACAGAAAGACGTCCTGTTCGATTCTCAGCTAAAGCGTCTTCTGTGTGGAGACATGCGTGAATGGGCGTACCTTCGTTGAAGGTTGTGCGTCAGAGCTGGCAACTCGGTACGTAAAAATCTACTGCCAATCATTAGCGGACCGGAGATCCGCTATGGCAATCCTAACCAGGAAAAGCCGAAAGATACAACAACATTTATTAACTGCAACCTACACCATATATCGGACAAAATGAACAGAACACAAGCTTGACTCTTAATCCTGGTATTGCACTGCATTTATTTATGATATATCTTGACACATTATTTAGTACTTCACATTTATCATTTGTCTGGTGTCGGATTAGAACCCACAAGCAGTAAATACAGGAATACTGAACATTTTATTTGAAAACCTTAAGAACTTAAATTATCAGAGCAACATTTCCTTTTAGACTTTATTGATGTATGTTTTTCAAATCTTGATTTACAAACATGTATAGATGTTTAGGGGTTCCATTACTGTACACGTTTACCCTACTCATTTATTAACTGCAACCTACAGCATATATCAGACAAAATGAGCAGAACACAAACTAGACCCTTAATCTGGGTATTGCAATGCATTTATTTATAACATAGCTTGACAAATTATGTAGTACTTCACATTTATCAGTTGTCTGGTGTCGGATAAGAACACACAAGCAGTGACTAAAGGCATACTGAACACTTTATTTGAAATAATTATCAAAGCATCATCTCCTTTTAAACTTTATTGATTAATGTTGCTTTAAATCTGGCATTTACACACATGGATAGCTGTCTAGGACTTCTGTTAAACTTACCCATATACCCTGTTCATTTATTGAGTGCAATTTACAGCATATTTCAAACAATGTGCAGGAACAGAACAGTGAATCTTAATCTGAGTAGACCACAACATTAACTGATGGCTGGAAGCTATGCTACACAGTACTGCATGCTTACTTGCTTTAACTTGCTTTACCATTTCAGATACACACTGACACATTAATAAAGATGTATAATGCCCCAGGTATTTCATACCTGACTGTTAAGACTGCAGGCTTTGTATTTACTTTATTGTGTTATTAAGTTATACATTAATTTATTACTTTAATGATTTTCATACATACCACGTGCTTGCCTCATCCTGGCCAAATGCCTCACATGGGACTGTACATTGCAAGCCCTCTCTTCTGCAGCTGTGGTAAGAGAAGCAAACCATTATGCATACCAGTTTTGCACAAATTCGGGTTGTATATTTATAAATTACTGGAAAACATACTTACATATCTGTGGGGTGTGCCCATCCCTAGCCTCTTGGACCCAGGTGTCCAAGGTTCCCCTCTTCCTATGGCACAGGTCATCATAGTAGTGACGACACTGCTCACCAGTGTGAGGTATTCCAGTTGCACTGGTTAGGTCCCTGGTCAAACTACCCAGGCCTCAGACTTATACTCTGAGCCCTGGTAGTACCTGCAACAGCCAGGGTTCATGGTGTCATACAAATAGTTCAATAAAAACCCTTGTGTCCTGCACACCCCACTTTTGTGTCCTAAAGTGTACTCCCTCACCAACACCAGCAAGCATACCCACAGTCAAGGTCAGGCACCAAGGAATGATGTGAAATTCCCACCTATTGACATTTAAATAGGCTGCATTCTCACTCTTGCACATCATACTGTAACTTTCAAAAATGCACCACGTTACTTAGCATTGTGCAAACTCGTGCAATCCATGTTTAAGCAGATCTTACAATGTACAAACTGGAAAAGACCGTTGACCATGTTTAAGCACTGCTTAGTGTTGCACAGCTTTTCTAAATGTAACAATTATTTAATTTAAAGTCAACCAATGTTTCAGTCACCTGACACAGTTTCACAGGACTATATGTAAAAAACATTACTAACCAGGACCTACTACACTGTAGATCATGATTTAACCTATGTAGTCACTGGGATAGTGAAGGGAACTTGAATATCTTCACATATACTGTGAAGGTGTCTGTAAGCATAGCACAGGTTCGCTGAGCAGGTTTGCATGTTGCTAAGCACAGCAGATGTACAGCAATTGAATCTATCCAGTTTCTATTTTTAGCTGTCGAGAAGATATCTGTTGCTTAAGTACACCTTGCCACACTTAGCTAAGCAGTGTGCAGCATTGCGCAAATGAACATGTAAAAAAAGTATCAGTATTGAATGCATTGGGTTTTTATTTTTAGCTGTCTAGCGGATTTCTACTGCTTAAGTACGCCATGCTACACCTAGCTAAGCAATGCACTGTACTGCGCAAACAAGCACAAAATAAAATAAATTGAAAATTATTTATTAACACTGAATGCATACGGTTTCTATGTTTAGATGTCTAGCAGATGTCTGATGTATATGTGCACAAAGCTAAGCATAGCTAAGCAATGCACAACACCATGCAAGCAAGCACATAAGCATAAAAAATTAAAATGCAATTTAATGAAATAAAATGTCTTGTACACCTTTTGGCTAAGGTGGATGGGTTGAAATGTATCTGGCTGTGCTGTCAGTCTTACATAGATTCAAAATCTGTATTGCTGTGACCTCCCTTAGGCATGCACCATAATTAATATTTATGGCGTAGTAACGAGTGACAACAGTGGCCATGTACATGAATACATTCCTTGTAGGCTCTACATGAAGCATACACAGACTTTATTAAATCCTGCGGTAAGTTTTGTCTCCATATAGCTTCACCTCCCCTTAAATGTTGAGATATGCATGTCTGTCTAATATGTGAGTGTGTGTTGTGTGCACCTGTGTATGTTTGTAGTTGTGCAAGTGTGTGTGTGTGTGTGTGTGTGTGTGTGTGTGTGTGTGTGTGTGTGTATGTTTCTGAGTGTGTGTGCGTGGATGTGTGTGAGTAACGTGTGTGTTCAATGTGTTATATTTGTGTGGCTAGTGCACATACTTTATGAATCTGGCCCTTCATTGCCTGTTTTTGCAACTATGGCAAAATTAATTCTTAAGGTGGTTTTCATCCTAAGTATGCTCATATCTATTTACATATACACCATTTTTATCACATACATTAGAATAGGAATAACATTAGTTTAATTTAAGGGAAATCAGTTACTGAGATATGTGACTCGGGGGGGGGGGAGTAATGTTAATCTTCATTAAAGCCTTGAATGACAAGATCATCTGTGTATGTGCCTCTAACTTTGCCTCACTTGACTATGTATTTTTTTTAATTATAGAGATATGACACACTGGTGCCATACCAAACTATCCTGGTGAGCGACAGTAAAACTTTGCACTCAAACTCAAAAAAACAAACTGCCACTGATGTCACAAGGTTAAATAAAGAATTTTTTAATTAAATAAATAGTATTAGTGCTTTCATCCACGATAATTAATGTGGACTTTCTCAGAACACACTGGTGCCATATTTAACTGTGTTCTATCACTGTTAGAGATGTTGGGAACTGTGTCTTTTTTGGGCTTGCTGTAACTCCATGGTACCATATGTTTTCTACTGGGGCCTCTACCAATCATGCCATGGGAACTGCAGGTCAGCAGTAAGACCAAGCAAGCCATCTAATGCCTTGCTTCACCATTGGTTTCCTTTTTGTAGTTTTAATTTTTCCTGACAAAATAACTTCATTGTCACATGGTAAAATCAGAAATCTCACTCTCACCAATTTATTTCAATTTACATGCTCTGTTGAACCACCAATGTTTTCTCAATCTATTTCTTCAGTGCTTTGTTATAGATGAAAATGTAACAACACCAAACTTTCTTAAACTGTAGGAGACCATCTCTGCAAATTGGAAACTGTTGATTCAGTGCTTTGTGCAGTATCTGTCAGTACGTTTGCAGAAAAATCTTAAAAGTACAGTGTGCAATGTTTATATCATAGGTGAGTAAGCCAATAAAGTATTTACAACTTTTATAGCAGAAGAGAGAGTCAAGACTGCAGTTTTAATAAATACATTCCAGGCATAATGTGAACCAAAAAGAGCATACATACCAAAATGTGTGACATTTTTTTAAACTAGAAATTAAAGGGTTTATAGACAACATGCTTATAGCACTGATGTTATGTCCAGATCACAAGACTGTGAGCTTAGTAACCTGTGTGATTCATTAATTAGGTATTGAATTAAATGGAGAATATGAAAGTATCACCCAAGGAAAATGTAATATAATGACAGAATCTACTTTTAAAATACTGACCCTGGGATTCATGAACAAATATTTTTCGTGCAGGAACAGTGTAGCTGCTCCTGCATGGAAAATGGCTGCCTCGTGATCCAGATACATGCCGTTTTGATGTGCACAAGTGCTCTAACACTGTTCCTGCATGGAAACCCATGCAGGATGCTAATCACCTCATTTGCTGGTGGAAACTATGCAAATGAGGTGAATTAGCGATTCACCAACCTGCCAGGTCTCTGTGCAGGAACAGTGTTAGTTGCAGAAATGTTTTCGGTTACTAAACGAATACATTTCTGTAAAAAACACAATGGAGGCATGTCACCTCTCAATAAAGCATGTATTAGAGCGGTTATGCATGTCAATGGCCAAATATATGGCCACTGGCATGCAAAACTGCTCGCTATGAATAAAAAATAAACTTTTATTTTTGTTGGCCGATCTTGGACATTGAATGTGTGTGAACTGGCACGCAAAGGGGAGGGGGCAGAAAATTTAAAAAAAGGGATAAAACATAAGTAATACGGAAAACTGCATTCTACCATTATAGTCAATGGCATGCAGAAAGTAAACAATGTCAGGGAACAGTGGTTGCTAAGGGCAAAGGCTCATGTCTAGTGCAGTAACTAAGGATTAAGGCAGTGGGGTATGTTAATGAGAGGACTTATACTGAATCACAAATTTCTTCTAAGTGTCACACTGCACCTAACCATGTAGGTGCTCTAACACCACCGTGTAGACAGGAGGAGCAACTAACATGAAAAGGGGTATGTCATGCTTGCTGTAAGCACATTGGAGCTCTGTTGGCTGGGTTTGCACTCAGCTAAGCACAGCTGAGCGAGGGGGTGTGTCTGAGGCTGTATAGTCTTATTCCATGAACTGAGGAGTGTGTTTGCGGCCAGGAGAGGGCCATTTCTTGCTGTTTACAGTAGCTAAACAGGTCTGGGTGGTGCACCAGGGATTAAACAGGAAGAATATAGGAAAAGAAAAAGGAAATAGAAGAACAAGGGAAATGCAGTAAAAACAGGGATACTGCAACACACAATGGGCCATTGAAAGCACTCATTAATACAGCTGGCAGGTGGCTGCATAGCTGAAAATGGAAGGAGATGTAAAAAAACAATAAAGGATAACAGCACAATAAAGGAGAAATGAAGTAGAAATCACTAATTTGGGACTCGTGCAACTCACAATGGCCAGATAAAGCTGGCAGGTGGTTGCATAGGTAAAAATGGGAGAATATGTAAAAAAAAATAAAGCGCAACAGCACAATAAAGGAGAAATGAAGTAGAAATCACTAATATGGGACTCTTGCAACTTACAATGGGCAGGCAAAGCACATAATAATATAGCTGGCAGGTGGCTGCATAGCTGAAAGTGGGAGGAGATGTAAGTAAAAAATAATTAAAAAAGGCAACAGCAGAATAAAGGCAAACACGCATGCACAAATTACCACTAATGCCTTTAACACTCACAATGGCCAGTTCAAAGCCATGAGTAATATAGCTGGCAGATGGAATGTATCATAGACCCAATCACACAGGCAGCAGTTGCAGCACACCACTATAAAGTATGCAAATACCCCTCAGTCTGTTTTTTCCCACAAACTCTGCACCTTTGGAGTAAACCTGGGAATTTTAACTGACAGAATGCTAGGGGCTGCCATCACTTAGATACATAAGTATGTGCTGGAGGCTGACGGTCTTGAGGGGGATAATGCTGACAACTGGCCCAGACTCAGGAGGAGGAGAAGAGTGTTCAGAACCAGGGTAACCTTCCAGGTGCTACATGACCTGGAGGTGGTAGAGCGTTACAGGGTGGACAGGGACATACGTCAGCAAATTGTAGAGCAGTGCCAGCCTCGCCTCACATCCAGACGAACAGAGGGAAACCCATCCCAGTGGATACTGAGGTATGTGTAGCCTTAAGAATACTAGCTACAGGTACTTTCCAAAGACCTACTAGAGATATCATGAGGGTGTCACAGGCTTCTGCATCCAGAGTACTCCACCACTTCCTGGATGCCATGCTACCAAATGTCCCGGACCACATATAGTTCCCCAACACCAGTGAGGAATTGACCAGCAATATGCATCTCTTCCACCATGTAGCTGAATAACCAGAGGTACTGAGTGCCATAGACTGCACGCACATCCTCATCAAAGCACCACCCGCTGAGCAGGGAAGGGTCTACATAAACCGCAAGTGCTTCCCCTTGAGGAAAGTCCTCTGTACTTGTGAGAGATATGTCTGTAGCAAACAGACCCTGGACCGGAGTACACTTACCTCTGGAATGGAGTCCCACTCTAACTATACAAGGTCACACTGGGCATGTTCCTACACTTAGAGAAGCACAGGACATGTTGGAATGGAGTCCCACTCTAACAAGGTCACAACGGGCATGCTCCTACAGCAGTAATGCTGATTGCCTGGCATTCATCTGCCATTGTAATTGTTCCCTCAGGGGGCAGTGAGGATTAAAGCTGGCACTGAATGTGTTGGCAAGACTGTTACCAATATCTGTTGGCTCAGGATAGGAGTTAGCATCATGCAATAACTCACAGCACTTATGGGTATTGCTGTGGAGGTTGTTGGTATAACTATCAAAGGCTTTTGTGATTGTTGTCAGTGTCTGCTGCAATTCTGCCTTCATAGCTGGTTGTAGATGATTCCATGAGGGATCTCAATTTGTTGTTGAGGCTAATAAGGGGGTTTACCAGTCTTCAGACACCACCTTTTCTGCAACAGTGTCTTCCTTCTGTTGTACACTTTAGTAATGGCAAGGGACCATCACATTGGCTTCCATTGTTTGGAGGACAGTGTCTTGGTTCAGTTGGCTATGGCTAGTACCATGCATTCATGTACATGTTTGTACAGTGCATTTGTGTAAGAGTCAACAGTCATGCAGCTATTTTCTATTAGCATGGGTGCAGTGAAGTCCTCCACCCCTGTTTTTATTATTCCAAAGTCAGCTTTGGAGAGTTTTTTCAAGGTGGTTACCTTTGTGGGGAGTGTGGGTGAGATGTGGATTGCCATGGTGATTACATCATATTTGGATCTGACCAGGTAGGGATTGACTACTGTTGTCAAGCAACGGTCCCATATATAAGTAATCAACACAGGTGGTTGTTGCATCCTCTACTGGGGGTCAGTATGACCCAGTCCAGGGCATTGGAACTGATGAATTTCTGGAAGTGTTGGGCCAGTCTATTGGTGCTGACTACTTTTGCCAGTTGGCAGAGGGGTAGTTGAAGTCTCCTACTATGTCAGTACTGGGTTGGACCTTGATAGATGCCATGGTGTTGAGGAATGTAGATTAACAGTCTAGGGACATGGATGTGGACCCATAGCAGGCTATGACCTGGATTGCACTATTACCCAAAGTCAGTTGTTCCTGAAGTGCATCTCAGACGCATTATGCTGAGATACTAGTCTGGAGATGTGCATATCTGTTATGAATATGGAGACACCCCCACCTGTGGAGCTGTGGTCCATGCTTTGGGGGCTGACAGCTATGGAATGCGTCATAGCCTGTTAGTGCAGGGCTGTTGTCTGCTGCTGTAAACCAGGTCTCCGTTACAGTACAACTGTCAATGTTCTCCATTTTGAGGAGTGGTTTGAGTGACTGCATCTTGAGAGTTAGAGGTCTACTGTTGAGCAACATGACCCTCAGATTGCATTCATGTCTAGCTATTACTGTGGTAATGGGATTTAGAACACTGCCTAAAAAGGTACTATAGGGGTGGCAAAAGACTTAGCCAGTACCTGGAAACCCAGGGGTGACAGATGCAGGCCATCTCTGGCAAGGCACTGAGGTCTGTCAATCATGTTATCATAAGCAGAGAGAGACTGGATCACCTGAGAATGACAAACAACACGTAAGACAATGTTGAAGTCAATCATTTATTGATAGTACTGCAGCATCATTCTGGGTGATGGTGGTATACTGCTCAGAGCTAATGTCATACCTGCCTGGACCACGTAACCTGAGAGCTCAACCATGTCTCTTGTCATGTAGTCCAGGGAGGTGCATCTCAGGTCATTCACACCCACATGGATGATGACAGAGTGATACTTGTAGCTGTTGTGGAGTAACCTGACTGGGTGTATTATGTATTGGATGCTGGCATGTGATAGACAGCTGGCTGTTACCTTCTCCATAATCAACCTAGTGAGTCCAACATCTGTGTGCCTCAGTATTGAGTCACCCATGATTACTGTATTGGGCAAGGTGGTTAGCCTTAGGGGCTTAGGTTGAGGGGCATACTGTGTATGTGACATATGTCTCCTCTGGCATGTACTGTGTTGTGGTGGCCGAGATGGTGTCTGTCTTGCTGGTCTGTGCTGTTGGGGTAAATGTCCATTGATTGCCTCTGTGAAGGTGGGTGTGTGGTTTTTGAGTGGATGTCAGGTTTGTGATAGTGGGTGGTATGACAAGCTATGTGTTCCACATGGTATGGTGCAGGTGTTGACCTTATCCTCTTGATCAGCTAGTCCAGTCTTCACTGGAGAGTCAATATATTTCCAAATTTGGTGATATAGGGGTAACTCTCACAAGTCTGAGTGTTTGGAGTTTAGAGGAGAGGGTATCTGTGTACATGAGGCAGTTGCAACAGTGCCTCAGAATGGCCAAGTGCACCAGGTTAATCAACGAAAGCAAAGAAAACTGCACTTCAATCATCCCAGGAGGGGTGGTCATGACTACTACGTACTGGGGCTAATTCTGTGAAGTATGATTACTGCTAATGGCTCCTCAGTGTGCTACACCTACTGATACAATAACCTGTTGAAGTGCAAAGCTATTATGCTATTTGAAGTGCAAGAGAGAAAGAACTAGCAAGATCTAAGAGAAAAACTGAAGACAGACTTTCTGCCACCTGTAATACTTTACCTCAGCTGTGCAGTTATCAGCACCTTTAGCCAGTTGTTAGTCCAGTAAGCTCTGTAGTGCATGCATAACACTGTAGTACAAATAACTAGATAGGCAGGAGGTCTAATCTCAATAATGGCAAGTATGTGTGTGCGTGAGAATCATATACTGTGTAGGTTATACCATTTTGAGTTGTGTACCACCCTTTACACTTACCCTCACCCTAATTTACTAGTCCTATTGATGTCATTCACCTTAGAAGTACCTTTGGAGTAGGTGAAATTGTATAAGCTCAGTGGGGCACCTGATAACTGTGTAACTCTCTAGCAGAAATAACTACATAGGCAGTAGTTTTAATCTCAATACTGGCAACTGTTTGTATGTGTGTGAGAATCATATACTGTATGGGTTATACCATTTTGATTTGTGTACCACCCTGTAAACGTCCCATCACCCTACTTTATTAGGCCTGCTGATGTCATTCACCTTAGAAGTACCTTGGGACTAGAAAAAAATCACGTAAGCTCCGTGGTGCATCTGATAACTGTGTAACACGGGTCTATATCAGAACACCGAAAGTTCATTCTTTTGAATGTTCTTACATCGACCCCTAGTCAGCGAACTCTGAAAATAGCGAAATGACAGATAACCGATTTTTTCCTAGGGAAAGAATACAGTTGTCTGTTTCTGTCATTTTACTATTTTCAGCGCTGTGGTGGAAAGTTACGGGTTGGGTTCAGGTAAGTGTGCGATTGGGTTAGGTGAGTTAGGGTTAGGGCACGAGGGAGATATGTGTGCGATTGTGTGGACATGAGGGTTAGGGTGGGTTAGGTGAGTTAGGGTTAGGACGCAGGTGAGGTGAGTGTGTGATAGTGATGGACCTTAGGGTTAGGGTTTGGGTTAAGGTAAGTGGATAGTTAGTGGTGTTTGTACAGTTTAGTGTAGAGTTAGCTGTAAGATTTTAGGTGTATGTGTGTGGATTGCTGTTTGTTTGGTGTGCTTGTGTTGTGTGTATGTGTTTTGGAACAGCTCATTTTTTCCCTAGGAAAACAAATTGCTGTTCTGAATGTTCGATGTTGTCAGCATTCACTGATTAGGGCTCGATGTAAGAACATTCAAAAGAATGAACTTTCGGTGTTCTGATAGAGACCCGTGTAACACTATAGTAGAAATAACTAGATAGGTAGCAGTTGTAATCTCATTACTGACAACTGTGTGTCTTTGGGTGAAGTTCATATTCTGTTTGGCTGATACCATTTTGATGTGTGCACCATCCATGCCTGTTTACCACCTCCCGATGGCAGTACTTTATATAGCGTGGTAACGGCATCTGCCTCACATGCAAAATGTTAAACCATTGTGCAGGCCATACCAGTCCTCTGTACAGATGTCTATGGAATATCCAGATGTTTAGGTTCATAGGTTCATACATGTGTACTAGGCTAATGGCCCTAGAGTCTTTACAAGCCTAGCCCATAGGATTACCCTGGCATCGTGGCACCCGTCATTAGTTCCCGGTGCCTCTGTTGAGTAGAGCCACTGGAGTGATCCCCGGAGTGAATTTTCTATTTCCCATCCATTCATCAAGATTTCTCTTGAAGAAGGCCAGTGAAGTGCTCTGTTTGACATGTATGGGAAGTCTATTCATAGGTTCATAGGTTTCTATACAAGCCTAGCCATAACAATTCCCTGGCTATTTCTTCCCACAATATTTACTTCCCTAGCATTCTATAGCATGGGCAGTCTCTGGGTTATGAACCTGCCCCTCCAGCAGGTTCTGTTGATTGTGGTAATGAAGTTGAGGTCTCTGGAGCATGTGGTGCGGTGGGATTGGGATTTCTTTAAATGTAACATTTCTAACAGAGCTGGGTCAGACATGGCTTTGTAAGTCAAGCAGAGATCACCTCTAAGTAGGTGATATGAGACAGAGAATGGTTGGAGTTGTTTGAGTCTGTCCATATAGGGCAACTGTTTAAGGCCTAGGATCATCTTTGTGAGGTACTTTTGTGGTCTCTCCAGTTGTTGCAGGTGTCTAGTGAGTTACATGCCAAATGGGGCATTGTACTTGATGATTGACCTAATAAGGGAAGAGTAAAGACAGACAATGACCTCTTTCTTCCTGGATGGAAAACCCTTAGTAATGAGATGTGCAGCATAGTACTTTCTGACCACAGCAGAAATGTGGTGGTCAAAAGAGAGGTTGCTATCAACCTGTGTTCCCAGAGCTCTTATAATACCTTCTGTGTTCAGTGGACTACCATTGATGTGGTAATTTATGGGAACCGCATTTTTTCTAAGGGGATGACAACACATTTTTGGCATTGAGCTTAAGGCCATGGTTCTGACACCAGTCGTTGGTCTCAGTGAGGCCTTTCTGCAGGATGTCAACATCACTTGGGGAGTTAATAATAACTCCCAACTTGCAATTGTCTGCAAACTTTGTCAACCAGAGTCCCTTCATGTTGGCCTGGACTTCAGAGAAGTAGATACTAAACAGGAGAGGATCCAGGACCGAACCCTGTGGGATTTCACTCGTGACTGGTCAGCAGTCTGACTTGGAGTCAGCTACTCTCACACTGTGGGTTCTATCTGTGAGCCAGTTTGCAACCCACCTAGTGATATAGGGGTTGATGCCAAACTTAGTGAATGTTTCTATGATTCCTGCATGGGGAATGGTATCAAAGGCCTTGGCCAGATCAAGGATGGCTGTATGAACCACCTTCCCTTCATCCACAGCTCTGGTGACTGACTCAAAGAAGTTGACCAGGTTGAGCAGGCATGATCTACCCTTCACAACACCAAGCTGTGTGGGATCCAGAGTTGGGAGATTCTCTATATCCTTGTTTATTAGGTCCATGATGGTGCATTCCATAGCTTTGCATATCAGACTTGTCAGGCTAATGAGGTGATAGTTCCCAGGGTCTTTAGTCTCTCATCCTTTGTGGAGAGGGATTACTGTAGCAGTGCACCATTTGGTAGGGACAAAGCCTGAGGAGAGGCTGTGATTGAACAGGGTACACAGGTTTGGTGCCAGTTCACTCTGTAGTTCATGTAGAACACAGCCAGGGATATCGTCAGGTCCCATAGAAGCTGTATTCTTGGCCTTGGACAGTGCTGTTTTAATCTTTGCAGCAGTAATATTTGGTGCCTGGCAATCTACTGGTATTGTGATTGGTCCTTTGGGGGGGAGAGGGGTAAAGTTTGCACTGAATCTGTCAGCCAGTATATTGGCAATAACTGTTGGCTCAGTATAGGATGTGCCATTGTGCAGTAGCTCAGAGCAAATCTGGGTATTGCCGTGGAGATTCTTTACATAACTATAGAAGGCCTTGTGGTTGTCTTTACTATCTGCTCCAATTCTGTTTTCATAGCTAGTTTTAGAGGATTTGATGAGGGATCTCAACTTTTTGTTGAGGCTGATAAGGGAGTTTTTCCAGTCTTGGGACTTCACCTTATTCTGCATCAGTTTCCTATTTCTGTTGCAGAGTTTGTTTACAGCAGGGGACCACCAGATTGGCTTCCTTTTTGGAGGACAGCATCTTGGTTCTATTGGGTATGTCGAGATCCATGCATTTGTGTATGTGTTCGTACAGTGCATTGGTGTATGATTTAGCAGTCATGCAACTCTTCTTCATTTGCATGGGTGCCATGAAGTTAGCCACCTCTGTTTTTAGAAGCCCAGTGTTAGCTTTGGTGAAGTTTTTCATGGTGGTTAACTTTGCAGGGGTATGGGAGAGATGGGAATTTCCAAAGTGATTAGTTTGTGATCAGATCTAACCAGAGAAGAGTTGACTATTGGTGTAGAGCAATGGTCACCCATGTTAGTAATGACCAGGCCAAGGATGTTGCTACCTTCAGTTGATGTACGAACGAGCTGGTCCAGGGCATTGGAATTTATGAATTTCAGGAAACATTGGGCAAGTGTATTGCTACATGAGTAGTTGAAGTCGCCCAGTATAAGAGTGTTAGGTTGGACCCTAATATTCTCCAGGGTGCTTAGGAACATGGAGTGTGAGTCTTGGGACATGGTTGGGGACCTATAGCAGGCTACAACCTGAATTGCTGTCTTACCTAATGTTAGCTGCACCTGAAGTATCTCTGATGTATTCTGTTGGGCTACCAGTCTGGGGCTGTGCGCATCCTTTATGAATATGAAAACATCATTGCCTTTGGCGCTTCGGTCCAAGTTTCTGGGCCGAAAGATGTGGAATGAATTATAGCCTGGTAGTGCAGGGGTGCTTTCTGCTGCTTTGAACCAGGTCTCTGTTACAGCACAAATGTCGATATTCTCCATTTTAATGGGGTGCTTCGAGCGAGTGCATTTTGAGATTTACACTTCTAGCATTGAGTGCACAACAGGAGAGGCTTCTGGGTTTGAGCTTCTTCTTTGGTAGACAGATGAAGAGAAAGAAAAGAGTGACTTTGTAGCTCACCTTAATATTCGAAGCATTAACAATAAAATAGCTCAACTCCATGCCCTCTTAGATGTCTACTCCTTTGACATTCTTTGTTTAACAGAAACCTGGCTAAAACCTACAACTAAAGATAATGAAGTCATCTCACCAGGGTGTAATATTCTAAGACTCGACCGTGTAACCTAAAAGGGTGGGGAGGGGGGTTGCTATTCTATCTAAATCAGGATTACAATTAACTACTTATGACACTAAACCGCCTCCGAATACCAGTGCAGAAATTCTCATATCCATACTTGAACTTAAAGCCAAAGCCATCTATATTATTTGTATCTATCTACCCCCCCCCCCCGGTAACAACAATACCACCATGGAAAATATCCTATGCTGGTTATCTCAACACCTTCCTCAAGAAACTTTAATCCTTGGTGATATAAACATTTATTGGAATTGCTGTAGTAGTAGCCACCCTACCACCCACATTAACCTTCACGGTTTCTCCCAAATCATCACCTCCCCCACCAGGATAAACAAATACAACAAGAAGGAAAGCACATTAGACTGGATTCCTATAAACAACCATCCCCAAACATATGAATCTGGAACCCTTCCTGATGATATAAGTGCCACTCACTTACCTATATTATCAGGCACAAATCCTATTCTCCCATACCTACCACTATCAGGAATATCAGATCCAAAAAGAACTTCAACCCTGATCTCTTCCAAAAGGAAATTAGAGCATACAACTGATCTCCCTTAAATTACCTCCCTCTAGAAGAAGCGGTTCAATACTTTAATTCAAAATTTTTAGCCATTCTTGATCACCATGCCCCAACCCGTGCAATCAGATTCAAAACCAAATCCGCCCCATGGCTTTCAAAAGAAACAAAACGGAAAATGCATCTCAGAAATAAATACTGGGCTAAATGGAGAATGACCAAAAATCCTGTTGACCAACAAATTTTCAGAGAATTAAGAAATAACACTAAGAAAGCTATACTATCATATAAAAGAAACTACTACATTCAATTTCAGAAGGCTAACCATAAGAACCCACAAATGTTCTGTGCGAGCGTCAACCAGTTACTACATCTAGGTCAATTCAGTACACCAAACCCACAAAATACTGACCAAGAAAATCCCATGTATACTGCCAATGCCTTCAATTCCTTTTTCACTGATGTTATCCAAACACTAGCCAGTCAATTATCATCTGGTAATTTTACTTTACCTACCTACAACAAAACTCTACCCCCACCATTTCTTCTCCAACCAGTCCCAGCAACCCATATTCTTGCCCTAATCCAAAAATTGAAACCATGCTCGCCTTCAGCAGACCAAATACCTGCTGAATACCTACAGAAATCTGCCAAATCGATTGCTTACCCCATCTCCATTCTTATCAATAGAACTATTAGTGAAGGCCACATCCCTAGTATCTGGAAAGTCCCCCATATTATCCCCCTCCACAAAGGTGGCAACTCAACCGAATTCTCCAATTATTGTCCCATGGCTCTTCTTTCCCCTTTGGCAAAGATCATGGAAAAATGCATACATAGACAGTTACTAGACCACCTAATCCACAATAACTTGCTCTCTACCTGTCAACATGGTTTCTGTACTTTGGCGTAACACTCTATCTACCCACCTACCAGTTAACCTCAGTGTACCTCAAGGGTCCATATTAGGACCTCTTCTTTTCTCCATATTCATCAATGACCTTCATCAAGCAGTTCCCCAAGCTACTTCCATACAATATGCTGATGACTCCACACTTGTATGCTCCGCTAAAACCTCCTCTGATCTTCACTCCATTACCCAAAATGTCTTTAACACTGTGGAACAATGGTTCACTCATCGTTGCCTACTCTTAAACCCAAAAAATCCTAATCTGAAATCCTCCCCCTTAGATTTTTCTGTTTCTTCCACAAATGGCACCATTATATCACCCAACCTAACTACTAAGCTACTTGGTGTCACCATAGACAACAATCTTTCCTTTGACATACATGTTAACAACACTATTAAATCTGTCAACAAAAAACTTGGCTCTCTGTACAGAATAAAACCCTTCCCATCACCCACAGCTAGAACTACTATTGCACATACTCATCTAATCTCTGCACTCCTCTATGCCTCTTCCATTTTCACCAACCTATCTAAGAGCAACCTCAGTAAGTTGGAAAACTCCTACAATAATATAGCCAGATTTGCTACTGGTAACCCATTTAAAACTCACCACTGTGTTAACTTAAAGCAGCTTGAATCCCTGGAACTACAGAATCTGATCAAGTACCACCAACCAATCATTGCACATAAAACTCTCTACCAACCTTCCAATACTCCTAGTCTCGCTACCATCATCACCCCCTATAATAATCTGAAGTCCTTACGTTCATCTCAAAAAACTTCTAGTCAAAACATCTAAATCTGTCAACAGGGCTGGGGATTCACTCTTCTCCAATACTGTGGGAAGATTCTGGAATCTTCTCCCCTGTGACCTTTCCTCTATTTTCTCTTTATCACTCTACAAAAAAAGACTGAAACTTTTTCTCAAAACACACTGGTCATGCCACTGTACTAAACCTGCCTAAACCTGTCCTCTACCCAAATTATGGTCTGTCTCCCCTTTTTTTCTTTTAATTAATTCTTCTGTCATTTCCTTTTTAACAATAGATGGCCTCTATGCTCTGTATCTCATTAATTTCCTTCTCTCTCTCACTTATTTGAAAAAAAAAAATATTAAAAACATTTTATTATTAATTTTTCTAATTATTACTACTTCTGATCATTAAGCAGCCTCTTTCATTGTGTAATGTACTGTATATGGCATCAGGCAGTATACCTCCTGTTTTTTTTCTTGTGTCATTAAGTGATGTACTTTACCTGTACATTGAACTAGATTGTATGCCTCCTTTTTGCATTATGGAATGTACCTCCATGTCATTTTTGAAACTCCAGTTTTCATTGTATTTGATAGCTCTTCTTCAAATGATTTCCTGTTAACCAGATTTGTCAGTGTATATATTACTATAATTTCATTTTTTATATTTCTTTGTAATTTTTTTATGTTAACAGTTTGTCGTGGAGCTTATCTCCCCAGGCCTCTACTGTAAATGAACATATATCCAGTTAGACTAGCCCGGTCAACAAATGTAAAATGTTGTTGTATCTTTTGGCTTTTCCCGGTTAGGGGTCGCCACAGCGGAACTCCAGTCTGCTAATGATTGGCAGTAGATTTTTATGTTCCGAGTTACCAGCCCTGACACGCAACCTTCAACGAACGTACACCCATTCATGCATGTCTCCACACAGAAGACACTTTAGCTGAGAATCGAACAGGACAACGTCTTATTGTGAGGCGACAACGCTGCCTCAACAAATGTAAAATATAATAAATAAATAATAATAAAAAGTTTATCAGCTTTATATACTTTTTCTTTAAGTAAAGTTCATCATATGTCATAAAATATGCTTAGGTTCATAGCTCCATAGGCTCAGAGGTAGGTACTAGGCTATCGGCCCTGGGGCCTATATAAGCCTAGCCAAAAAGGTTCCCTGGCTTTCACCACCCAAGAAAATTATTTTCCTATGCCCATGTCAAGCAGTGCCGCAGAAGTGATCCCTGGGGTGAATTTTTTATTTCCCATCCAGTCATCAAGGTTTTTCTTAAAGAGGGCCAATGAGAAGATTTGCTTGACATGAATGGGTAGTTTGTTCCAGAGTATGGGAAGCCTCTGGGACAGGAATCTATCCCTCCAGCATGTTCTGTTTATTGTGGTGACAAGGTTTAGGCCCCTGGAGTGTGTGGTTTGGAGAGATTGGGATTTCTTTAAGTGTAGCATGTCCAACAGCTCTGATTTGACATAGCTTTGTATGTTAGGCAGAGATCACCTCTGAGTAGGCGATATGCGACAGAGTAGAGCTGGAGTTTTTTTAGATGGTCTGCATATGGCATCTGTTTGAGGCCAGTAATCCTCTTAGTGAGGTATTTCTGTGGCCTTTCCAGTTGTTGTAGGTGTCTTGTGAGATACATGCCAAATGGGGCATTGTACTCTATAATGTGTCTGATGAGGGATGAGTATAGAGGAACAATGACCTCCTTTTTTCTAGAGGAGAACCCTTTTGTGATGAGGTGTGCCACGTAGAAGGATTTCCTGACTACTGTGGCGATGTGGTTATCAAAGGAGAGACTACTGTCCACCTGTGCCCCAAGGTCTCTTATCACACTTTCAGTGTTTAGTGTGCTACCGCCTATGTGGTTGTTCATGGGTACCAAGTTTTTCCCAAAGGGGATGACAATGCACTTCTTGGCCATAACTTTGACACCAAGCATCTGTCTCTGTGAGGCCCCTTTGTAGAATGTCTACATCATTAGATGATTCTATTATGGCTCCCAGTTTGCAGTCATCTACGAGCTTTGTTAGCCAAAGACCTTCTGCATTAGCCTGCACTTCTGAGAAGTAGATGCCAAACAGGAGGGGACCCAGGATGGAACCCTGTGATACTCCACTCGTCATTGGTCTGAAGTCGGACTTGGAGTTGGATACTTTTACTGTGTGGGTTCTGTCAGTGAGCCAGTTGGCCACCCATCTTGTGACATAGAGATTTAAGCCCAGTTTAGTGAGTTTGTCTATAATTCCAGCGTGGGGATGGTTTCAAAAGCCTTGGCAAGGTCAAGATAGGCTGTGTGCACTACCTTGCCCTCGTCTATGGCTCTAGTGACTGCTTCAAAGAAGTCAATCAGGTTTAGTAGACATGATCTACCTTTTACAAACCCAAACTGAGTGGGATCCAGGGTTTGGAGGCTACCTATGTCTTTGTTTATAAGCTCCAAGATGATACATTCCATGGCCTTGCAGACCAGGCTTATCAGGCTAATGGGGCGGTAGTTTCCAGGGTCCATGGTGGCAACCCCTTTGTGGTGTGGGATAACTGTTGCTGTGCACCATTCAGTAGGTGAGAATATTATTGAACATGGTACTTAGGTGGGATGCCAGTTCATTTTGTAGTTCGTGCATTCAGCAGCCTGGGATGTTGTCTGGTCCCATGGATGCTGTGTTCTTGTCTTTGGAGAGTGTGGTCTTTACTTGTTCATCTGTGATTACAGGGGCTTTGCATTCTTCCGGCATTAAGATGGGCCCTTTGGAGGGTGAGAGAGGGGTAAAGTTAGCACTGAACCTATTTGCCAGGATGTTGGCAATATTGGTTGGTTCTGTATATTTAGTGCCATTGTGCTGTAGTTCAGAGCAGATCTGAGTGTTGCCATTGAGATTCGTGACATAGCTGTAGAATGCTTTGTGGTTGTCTTTGGAATCAGTGGTGATTTTATTTTCATAACTGGCTTTGGAGGATTTTATGAAGAATCTCAGCTTTTTGCTGAGGCTGACCAGGGAGTTCCTGCAATCAGGTGATTTTATTCTTTTTTGCAAAAGCTTCTTCCTTCTGTTGTAGAGTTTGTTTATGGCAGGAGACCACCTGATTGGTCTCCTTTTTTGGAGGATAGTGTCTTGGTTCTGTTGGGGATGGCACGATCCATGCACTCGTGTATGTGCTTATACAGTGCATCTGTGTAAGATTCAGCAGTCGTACCTCAATTTTTCATCTGCATGGGTGTTGTGAAGTTTGCCACTTCTGTCTTAAGAAGCATGAAGTTGGCTTTGGAGTGGTTTTTGATGGTGGTTTCCTTAACGGGGGGGGTGGGGGTGGGATATGGATGTCTAGGGTGATTAACTTGTGGTCGGATCTGACCAGCGAGGAGTCGACCTCTGGCATGGAATATTGTTTACCCATATTGGTAATGACCAGGTCCAGGATTTTGCTACCCCTGGTGGGGGTTTGGGCAAGCTGATCCAAGGCATTGGAATTTATGAATTCCAGAAAACGTTGAGCAAATGAGTTGGTACATGAGTAGTTTTCCCAGTTGATGGTGAGGTAGTTGAAATTGCCCATAATTATGGTATTGGGTTGTACCTTAATATTTCCAGTATCTTAAGAAATGAAGAGTGGGAATCCTGGGGCATGGTGGGGTATCTGTAACAAGCTACAACCTGGATTGCAGTCTTGCTTAGTGTTAGTTGCACTTGGATAATTTTAGATGCATTATGTTGAGCAACTAGCTTGGAGGTGTGGATATCCTTAATGAATATGGACACGCCTCCACCTTTAATGTTTCGGTCCAGGTTAGGTGGCCGAAAGGTGTGGTATAACTTATAGCCTGGTAATGCAGGGGTGCTCTCTAGAGCTTTAAACCAGGTCTCTGTCACTGCACAGATGTTGATGCTCTCCATTTTAAGGAGTGCCTCGAGTGAGTGCATTTTGAGGTTTAAACTTCTAGCATTGAGTAGCATTACCCTCAGAGTTTGCTTGCTTGTACCTGTTACGGTGGTGAATTTAGCATTTGAATCTTGCCTAAAATAGGCACTATAGGGGTGGCAAGAGCCTTAGACAGTATCCGGAATCCCATGGGCAACAGGTGCAGACCATCTCTGGCAAAGCATCATGGTCTGTCAACTATGTCGTCCCAGGCAGACAGATACTGGATCCCCTTAGAATGACACCAGAAGCTTAGCAAATTGTTGAAGTCAATCATTTTGTCCTTGTACTGCGGTATCATTCTGGGCAATGGCAGGATGCTAGTCAGGGCTAGGGTCATACCTGCCTGGGCTACAATATCTGAGAGCTCCTCCATGTCTCTTTTCGTGTAGTCCAGGGAGGTATGTTTCAGGTCATTCACACCAACATGGACAATGACAGAGTTGTATTTGTGAACCACAATGAAGGCAAGGAGCAAGCAACACCAGGAACAGAGAACCAGAATGTATTGAAAACCTTAGTGCTTTCATCAGATTATATCCACAGACTTCTTCAGAGGTATTAAAGCCAACAAACATCACTTCACCTTTTAAATATTCCTCCAAAAACAGTCATGTGACATAATTAATTAACAGTTAAAGGAAAATCCACCTAAAAATATATATATGTACGTACAAAAATACAATGCATATAAAAGCACTACGTAAAACAATGTATGAATAAAACAGTTGATAAATGCAATAAATGTTAATAAACACTATTAATAAAAATATTCACCTGCAGTTTAAACATTTACACATAATAAGAGCGAAGTTTTAAAACACTGCTAACAGAAGCACATTCATTCAGTCCAAGATAAACACAAGCATTTAATTTTAATTGCCATCTAAGTTTTTGAAGTTCTAAAAAGTCTTTCCAAGGTCCCCCCTCACATTTCTAACCACATGGTCAATACCAACAAAACCAAACTCATGACCAGGATTTTCACCAATATGTTTGGATAAAGCATTCTTATGGTTTCTCTTCCTGATATCTAAAGTGTGCTCATATATACATTCTTTCAGTTTTCTTTGTGTCTTTCCAATGTAAAAACAACTACAAAATTTTCAATGGGCAAGATAATAAAAGGAGACTTGAATGCAGGTCCCATTTACATACACCCTATCCAATTCATTGAGGTATTTACAGTAATTACACGAAACCACATCTATGAGTGCCCTTCTTTCTTGTAGAGCCCATCTTTTCTACATCCACAACATTTTCCAATATTTCTTTAAAACATCTACCCCTCCGATACACCATTCTAATGCCTTTATTATAAATTTCCTTAAATTCATCATGTACACTAACTATGCCAATATGTGTTCAGAATTTTGTATATTTGGGCACATTCAGGGGTATAAGTAGTAATAAAGGAAATGTTATAATCAGTGTTAAGAGTCAGAAACAGTCTTCAAGACAGGAATATTTGTCACTTCAACTGAACCTGAAAGAAGGGGAGGGTAGAAACCAGACCTTCTCTTCATTGTAACTTCAGAACAAATAGCTTCAACCAAAGTCCTGGGATAACCCCTAGATAAAAACATATCACTAAGAACTTTGGTTCCCCTTACATAAATTGCATCAACTGAAGTCAGTATAGTAAGGTGTACAAATTGTACCTTAACAATGCCTTTCTTCTGATGTATAGGGTGACAACTATCAAAATGCAGGTACCCATTAGAAAAAGTGGGTTTCCTGTATATCTCACTAACAAACCTTTTATTAAGTTGTATTTGTACTTGTTGTGGAGTGACCTGAGTGTGTGCATTATGTGGCAGATCCTGGCACCCAACAGGCAGTTGACAGTAACTTTCACCTTGTTTAACCTGGTGAGTGGGACATCAGTGTGCCTGACTATAGAGTCACCTATGATTAGTGTGTTGGGTACGTTGTTTTGCCTTATGGGCTGAGGTTGAGTGGCACACTGATTTTGTGGGCTATGTGTCATTTGGGTAGTGTTGGGAGGGTATGGTTGTCTGTGTTTCAGCTTGGGAGGTCTCTGTTGCTTGGTCAGATTTTAATTGAGAGCCTCCGTAAATGTGGGTGTGTGCTTTGTGTTTCTATGTATGGGTTTTGGTAGTGTGGGTTTTGAAGGACTATGTGTTGAGTGTGGTATGGTGCAGGTGTTAACCTTCTCCTCTTGACATACTTATTTACTTGTACAAATTAGTTCTTTGTACAGATATTCCTCACTGGAAGAGTGAACAGAGTACAGTGTTAGGTGGCAGAAAGGTATGTAAATAGACACAGCATATTATGTAAGATATAAAATGGTGAACAAAGTTTTTTTCTGAAGAAACAAATTATTTACATTAATAGTCTTACATAAATTACAAAACACTTGGAATTATAATGGATAAAGAAGTACCTAAGCAATAATGTTTTAAGATGTATTTGTTACTATGTGTGCGTGCAACTAATGTCTGTTTTTAATTATAGCATATAAAGTAGTACACTACAGTGGTGGTGCTGCGGTAGCGTTGTTGCCTCACACTAAGACGTCCTGTTCGATTCTCAGCTAGAGCGTCTTCTGTGTGGAGACATGTGTGAATGGGCGTACCTTCGTTGAAGGTTGTGCTTCAGGGCCAGCAACTTGGCAGGTAAAAATCTACTGTCAATCATTAGCGGATCGGAGTTCCGCTGTGGCGACCCCTAACTGGGAAAAGCCGAAAGACACAACATACAAAGTAGTATCTAAGTGATGTTTTAAGATTTATATTGTCACTCTATGTATATGCAGCTAATCATTGTTTTTGAATGCTGACTCACATGTAGCAGTATCTTTATCTACAATTATTCACTTATTTTTCTCTTCTTCTTTCACAATGTTAGATTCTACAATTTAACTTGATTTTACAAATACTGTCTCATTATATATATATATATATATATATATATATATAATTGACACATCATTTTTTTTTCCTGTCAGAAAAGCCCTGTTCGCATTTTTCTGCTGCCAGAATAGTCATTTGCTTGCTTTAACTGGTAATCTGGGAGTTGTGAAATGTGACCATTAGCAGACATTTAAGATGATCAAAAGTATTCTTTCTGCATCTTCCAAATGCAGCAAACCTAGCAGTTCAGACCTAAATTATGTGTTTAGGCTCTGCATTTTAATAATGCATAAAACATAACTGTCTTTTAACAGGAAATTCATGCATTGCTTCATGATATTAATAAATTAAACACAATTCTAGCTTTAAAGAAAAGAGAAGCGGAAAAACAATAATTCGGAAATATTCTATTATAATCCTTGTGGTTCTTGACTTGTACAGTAATAATAAAAGTATGATGTCATCATTGCTGAATAACAAAAAACTTTACTCCAGGACTGCCCCCTGTACTAATGGACAGAGTCAGCTCCTAAACACTTTATCCCATGCGTGGGTCCCCTCAAATTATCTATGGTATGATCCTGTTATTCTCCTTAGTGGTAATATGTAATTATTGACCATGGGATGGGTTAGGACAATCTCTAACCAAATGGGATAAGGTCATTTGTGCACAAAAAGGAAAATTGGCTAGGCTTGAAATGGTCTACAAGAGCAGCTAGCCTAGCTAGTAGTTACCTATGAATCTGTGAACCTGTTTTATTTTCTATATTCTTCTAACAGTGATACTTCTTGTCCTGACTGCTTTATAGTTTTCTTTATTTAATGTTTCCATGGTGGCATTTTACTTGCCTCCTTCATTCCCTTGTTACTATGCATTTTTTGTGGTAGCAGTTTGTCTAATATTAGTATAGCTGCACAGTATTATATTATATTTTTTCTGTTATATCACATGATTTTTTTCTTAATAGTCTTGATTATTGTGTTCATCTGTTTTACCAGCCTTCTCACATTTTGGGTATCATTTACTTTCTGTAATCTGTTTCTTTCATCTGTCTTATTATGTTTGTTCGTGTCTATTAAATCAAACAGGTGTTCCCTTAAAAAATTTCTTCTGGATTGAGCATATCTTCTTTGCTCTCTGTTTCCTGATATTAAGCTAAAGAAAGTTCCAGAAATGTTTCCTGTGATATATCCTCTTCAGATACACCCTGCTTCATTTGCTATCCCTTCATATGGGGACCCCTTTGGCCCATTGCTCCGTAATATTACTTGTGCCTGAGTTGCTACTGTTTCCTACTTCTTCCCTTGCTGTGCAACTTCAACTGCACCTTCGTATTGATTTACTACAGAAGGCTCCAGAACATCATCATGTTGCAAATCTTCTTCAGATGCCTCCTGCTCCACCTGTTGCTCCTTAATCTTGGGACCCGTAATTTCATCATGCTGCAACTTTGCCAGTGCTGGATTCTCCATACTAAATCCTTCACCTCTCAGATAATCCATGACTTCAATTTCTATTTCTTTAACTTCTACCTTACTAATCCTGTTTTCTACATTCACCCTCTGTTTTTTTTAATGTGTGTATTGTGAAATGTTCCATATCCAGATGCCTTTGCCTGCATTTGTTTCTGGTTAATCCATGGCATTTATTGGAAATATTTCTGTAAAAGCTGAATTTAGTTTGGGTTTCAGCTAACTGATACTGCTTCCAAGCCCTAGCCCTTTTCAAAATGGAGAGTCCCCCCCCCCCCCCCACAAAGTCATTCATTGTCAAGTAGTGTCTTTCAGGATGTGAGTCCTCTAATTGCTGACAAGCCCATCAAAACCCACTGGTTATGATTAATTGACCAGAGTACATTCTAATGAAAAATGTTTTATGTGGAGAACATAGCTTTCCATACTTCCCCTGGGCTGTATGACATCTGTACCTTCTAGTTAATAAAACTACCTCAGAGATCAGCACCTCTCAGGGGTAAGCTATAATAATTTAATTGAATTCCTGTTATTGATAGAATGGGCTTTGAAAAGTTCATATGAGGTGAAATTAACAAATACCTACCTTTTATTGTTGAGATTCTCCTGGTAGAGGTGGGCATGCATCGGCCAATTTCTTTCAGTGTAGACATAAAATAATACAGAGAATGCTCAAGTGATGACACTGTGGACCAGTGAAGACTGTGGAGTTCATTAATATAGATACCAAAGCTGGAGAGCTTCATACTATGCATAGTGCTGCATTTATGACCTTTGCAGATATTACTAAATTTCCACATGGCAAACATGAGCATATTGCCACTCTGTGAGTCCACCATGGTCATAGAAGTAAGAAGCATATGGCCACTAAATGAGTCTACCATGGTCATAGAAGTAAGAATATTGTTCAGATATCCTTCTAGCTGTAGTTGCAGCAACTAGAAGAGACTTCAAAGACAGGAATCTGATTAGCTAAAAAGGAGATTGTTTTTCTAAAACAAAATTTAAATCCCATGCCACAGCTACTGGTTGTCTAGGAAGTTTTAAATGTAAAATGCCTTTTAGAAATTGATTAAGAATTGTGTTTGTAGCTAAAATTAGGCTGTATAGGCAAACTGACAGACGGCATGTGAATAAACTAGTCCTGTACCAAACAAAGGCATTACAAGTTATAATACTTGGAAAACTGAAAGACTGGTAGCATTAGTGGACCTAGAAAATCTAGTCCATACAGAAAGGCAGTATTTTCTAGTATTTAGTCTTTTAAATAGGGAGACTGACTGCACATGATTATGCTGGCATTCATTTTACACCCTACCTACTATCACCCACACCTACACCACCACGGCCTCACTCCTACCCACTATCACACACACCCACACCACCACCACTACCCACTATCACCCACACCACCACACCCCCTCCTCACAGTCCATAGTCTGAGTTGCTGAGCTTTTGCTTCTAGTGGAGTTAGAGATGAAAATGCTTTTCTAGAAAAGGATTGCACACAGGCTCAACCAGTAAGTAGCCACAGTATTTTCCAATGTAGAAAGCATGGCAGTGGCTTGATTTCTAAAAGACCATAGGAGTCAGAGGTAGACTGAAAATTGCAAAAAAAAAAAAAGGAATAAGAACATAAATTGGTGCTTTCCACCCAGTTCTAGAGTCAATAAGTGTTTGAAGGGGAAGTAGGAAAATGATGCCAGACTATTTTTTATTTTGTTGGTCAAACTGGACGTTTTAAATTCAGGAATAGGATGGATGTCCTGTGCTAGCTGCAAAAATAGTTGAGAGATAAGAAGAAAAGAAGTGGTAGTACTGAGGAGGTGTATACGTGAATTTTTGGCTAGCTATGGATTTTAATATCCCAACCCAAAATTGAAAGTGATCTTGTATTGGTGTGATTGTGACAGGATGTTATGGGCCTAACTATCAGTAACCTAGTAATTGGTCTGCCCAAGTTCATGGAGATGGTAAAGTTATCATTAGTGTTAATGGATAGTTGGAGAAAGGGCACTAATAAAGATCAGTATGTTGATCAAAACTGCAAAGATCATAAGGAGGGGATCCTCACAGCCGTGTAACTCAGTAAGGTTGAAACAGATACAAGCGGTGATGCAGCAAAAGTCTCTGTCACCTTATCAAGCAATATGGAACAACCATCCCCCATCCCTGCATGAATTTGTTATGCATTTTGGTGGCATTCTTACCAAGTTTAATAATTACTCTTTGCTAACGCCTGCTATATTTGGGATCTATGATTTTCCATTAGATAGGACCTCACAGTTTGGTTGTGCTTTAGAAGCTCATGGATCAAATTTTATCTGATCCGATTTGTTGCTAAACTATTTTTATGTAAGTGCATTATTTTATTTATTTATTCATTCATGTATTTGTTTATTTAATTTGCTTAGCTAACAGCTTGCAGACCTGACTACATGCTTCAGTGTCTGATTTCTGTGGCTTTGTACAGTAGCTCTGAACTTTCTGTATGTAAAATATTTTGTTCTTTAGCTGAGACAGGTTTGTTAAAGCTAGGTATGCAGGCCTGAGCAATTATTCACAATCTTTGTGGTAGATTGGCTGCTCTTAAGAAGCTTGTGGATCTGGTTTTATCTGTTTTTTTTTTTACTGATTGGATTGCTATCTCAGTCTTTGTTAATTCATTCTTGATTTATTTCTAAAGCATTTTATTGTTGTAAGTCCATTTTATTTATTTATTTGCATGTGGGTTTATTTATTTTGTTTAGGTAACAGCTTGCAGACCTGATATACTGTGGAATAAACTTTAGTGTCTGAGTTATTTGGCTTGTTACAATTCAATTTTTTCCCAGCATAGCTCTCGAGCTTCCATCTCCAAAATGAGGAACACTGCCTCTCATAATGTGGAATAAATGGGAAAAATGTGGAATACTTACTAATGGCTTACTAACAAATCCAACTAGGAAGCTCATAGGATATCTAAAATGTGATATTTTTACTTATAGAATAGGTCTTTTAATTAAATAATATGATTCAGTTCTATTTACCATTGATATCAGTTAAAATATTGCTAACAGTGAATGTATGACAGACCCTTTCAATGTGGAACTTTGAGGAACATAAACTTTTTAAGACCCCAAATGAGGAATGTTCCTCGAAATGAGGTACACTTGAGAGGTATGTTTCCCAGCTATCCTAACCTTTGCCTGTTATGGTTTACAAAGCCAGTGTCTCTGGATTCTGCCACTTATGGTAACAGCTTGGAAGCCAAATCACAGCAAGCTGTCATTTGTTCGAGGAACAGGTAGGGTCAGGATAGGTAGGAGGGTTGAGGTGGGATGGGCTGTCCTGGGGAAGGATTGAAAAGGCTGTGAACAAAGCAAATCAGTCTTTTTGATCTCTACCTCAGCAGCTTGTAGATCTCTACCTCAGCAGCTTTTCCAGTTTGAACAATGTGACTGATCTATCTGAACAAGGTAGGAGACTTTTTTGATTTTGTATGAGAGTCCAGGTTGAGAGCCTTTGATGTTTTGTATCAGAGAAAAGGCTAGTTATGTTACTGTTGAAGTTTAAAGACATTTTGGTTTAAGTGCATATAGGCAGATTTTTTAAGTTACTATCTGATGTAATGGTTTTAGTTTGAGTAATCTTGTAATTCAAATCAGTTTTATTTTTGAAAAGCCTGGAAATTAGGTTACAAACAGGCTAGAGGGTAAAATATGTACTTGAAGGTATCAGACTAAATTAAATGACAGAATAGGTTTAAATTAATACTTTCAAGTAGGGTTTACTATGGGATTAAGGCTCACTTAAAACATGAAACAAAGGCACACAGGCCTAAGTGTGGACTGGGGTTTAGGGATGAGATGCAAAAGATTTTAGCAATAGCTGAAATTGTTTTTCTTAGCAATCTAGCAAACAATAGTTGTGGACTGCATTTAATTAGATTGCTGGGGTCAGTGAAGAATCACATGGCAAGGCTAATGAGTTGGGGCCTGCTTATATGTTTAATACAACATAAATCATGTTTGGTTCACTAACTTGTGCTTAATGCAAGTAAATCATGTCTGGTTAATTTCTTAGAAAATAAAATGAAATTAATAATAATAAGACATAATTCAACTGGGTGGGTCATTAAATTTAATCTAGGTCTTATGGAATTTACAACCATTTGCAGGTTGTAATTGAATACAATGGATAATTGTGGATAGAAAGGTTTGGTAAAAAGTTGAAACTCTTTTGTTCAGGACCACAAAAGCCCATGCTTACATTTGATAACCCTGTTGATTTATTTGTTGTTTATTTATTTATTTATTGTATCTGCTAACTAACACATTACTAAACCTTGGTGGAGTAAAGAGCAGTTGGTGGCTGGGCTTCTGTGGCTAGGTAGCAGAATACTGTAACCATTTCAATTTTAGTGGTGTTACTTTCTTTAAGGAAGAAGAAAAAGAAGAAGGGCAGAAAGGTGGGGGGAGGTAATGGGTCAGTGCATGGAATTTCTTCAGGAAAGGCGGGAATATTTCATATGAGGTCAAAACTTTGATTTGTTGGTAATATTTAGTTGGGTTTTTAATCACCACTGTAAAGTGGCTTGGTGGAACAGAAAACATATTTAAAGCATTTTCCTGTTTGAGAAAGCGGGATTATTTCTAAATGGGCAAAAATTTCATTTTAGCTGCTAATTCAAGTTAGGATCTTAACCCATGGCTGTAAAGTTTTCTGCAACAGTAGAAAAACTTGCTTGTATTTGCTGCAAGCAGAAGGTTTTGTCATCCCCCACTTCTTGCAGTGTAATTAGGTTTTATAGGGGTAGGTTTGGTGCAGACAAAACAGATCAGATAGCATTATGCACTTACAAAGGGAAATAGGGGGAAGTTTTATGGCATTCCACTTACAGTTCTTGGGAGGAATGCTTTAAACTAAGCTTTACCTTAGTAATTTTGGGGTACTGTAAAGGCCTTGAGTTGCAAAACATTCTTACCAGTCACTTTGTTAGCTCACATATTTTTATAAGTTGATAGATGTACAAATGGACTGTCTTACCTTTAGACATCCACACCAGCTGGGTGGAAAGAATTCAGCAATACAAACAAGAAAGCTTATTCCAGTAGAAAGAGGTAAATGATAATTATGAGTACTCCAGAATTACTTAGAAATGTGGAACCATGTGAATATGTTAATAATAATAAAAAATAAAAAAAAAGTTAATAAAAATAATAATACTCCGATCTGTTTAATAATAATAATAAAATAGTAATACTCCAAAATAATATAACACTCCAATGATGATTATGATAATAATAATAATAATAATAATAATAATAATAATAATAATTCTCTAATGTGATAGCCAGAAGGTCCTCTGTGTCATTAGGTAGAGATTGCAGCATTCCTTTCAACTTATTGGTTTAAGAATTATGATCAAAACCAAATACATTTGTAAGTATTAATGAAATTCACTTAGAAAGTTGTTAGAGGACCATAGTTTCTGTAACACTGTGCATTTTTGGAGTAATAAAAAAGAAAGAAATACTAATATCTGGCATTGTATTTATCAGGCCGTGGATGGTAATTCATTACTGAAACTAAGCAGAAATTCATTAAGATTCAAAGAGCAGGATAAGTTATTTCTTACACTTATTTCATTTAATTGCATTTCTGCAACGCTTATGATTGTGCTATACAGTTAATATACTACATTTTGCACTGTTATAAAGGTTTTTTACTGTTTCACTGCATTTATGCACTGTTTTAACTGTATTTTTCATTGCTAGATACTGTTTCATTACTCTAATTGCATGTTTACTGAATTAATTAACTGTAAACTGCTTTTTCATACTGAGAGTTGTATTTTCTGTTTGTGAGTGCTCTGTCCGTGCTTTTCTGTGCATTTTTGATTTTTTTGAGATTTTTGTGTTCTAGTCTAGTCTGTTTGCAGTTAAAAGCATTCTCTAGAGTCTGCTTGCTCCTTGATCTGTTTAAAACTTTCATTTAGTGGCTACAGCTAGTAGCTGTAATAGTTTTAGTTTCCCACCTCCACTCCCTATTGTTGTGGTGTTCTTATACTTGGTGGCTTTGCAGTTGCCCGCCCATACTGTATATTTGATCTGGGACACTCCTCCGAGTCTAATGTCATTAGTTCATTTGTGAAGGCCAACCCACTCAGATTCTAAACCTTGAATTAACTTCTGTTCCAGCTTTCTCCATTTCCACTTTACTGAAAAAAAATTCTAAGCTTGTTTCCCCCCTTTCCTGTAACAAGTCTAGTCCAGATACAGATTTGCTGTATCCAGGACTGTTTGTAAGCTCCTGAGCCCCCCCCCCCCGCTTAGCTAGTGTTAAACTATTCCCGGCGCCATAAAGTCTGCTCTTCAAATTTTCCATTACAATTTAGCATTCAAATCTGTTTCTTTGAGCTCAGCACTTGTTCAGCACTCGTTGTAAGCACTAAATAAGCTACAAATTACCACAGCACTCAACTTTCCTCACTTGTCTAGAGGAAAACAGTTTTTAGTACTTAATAAATAAGCACCTATCCAGGCATGTCTAAAGGTCAGCTCCTGGTGTTTTCTCCTGTCTACTTGATGAATCTGGGCATCTTGGGGCAATGCAGCAATTGCCTCATGTACACAGACAACCCTCTCCTCGTACCACCCAACACTACAACCTGTGAAATATGCACTTATATAACCAAACTGGAAGCAAAGCTCTCTTCACCGAAGACTGGACTAGACAGTCAAGAGGAGAAGGTAAACACTTGCACCTCATAACACTCATCACAAAGTCCCTCAAAATCTACCAAAACACACACACGGAAGCACAAACCACACACCTACATTCATGGAGGCTCTCAATAAAAATCTGCCCAACCAACTGAGACCTCCAAAGCAGAAAATCAAGCAACCTCCACCCCACCAACACAACCCAAATGACACATAGCCCACAAACTCAGTGTGCCACTCAACTACAGCCCATAAGGCATAACGTACCCAACTCTCTAGTCAAAGGTGACTCTATAGTCAGGCACACTGATGTTCCCACTCACTAGGCTAAACAAGGAGAAAATTACTGTCAGCTGCCTGTTAGGTGCCAGGATCCGCCACATAATGCACGCACTCAGGTCATTCCACAACAAGTACAAATATGACTCTGACATTGTCCATGTTAGTGTGAATGACCGGAGACATACCTTCCTGGACTACATGAAAAGAGACATGGAGGAGCTCTCCGATCTTGTAGCTCAGGCAGGTATGACCCTAGCCCTGAGTAGCATCCTGCCATCACCCAGAATGATACCTTAGTACAAGGACAAAATGATTGACTTCAACAATTGGCTAAGCCTCTGGTGTCATTTTAAGGGAATCCAGTGTATGTCTGCCTGGGATGACATGATCAACAGACCATGATGCTTTGCCAGAGATGGCCTGCACCTGTTGCCCTTGGGATTCCGGATACTGGCAAGGTTTAAATGACAAATTCACCACCATAACAGGTACAAGCAAGCAAAATCTGAGGGTAATGCTGCTCAATGCTAGAAGTCTAAACCTCCAAATGCACTCACTCGAGGCACTCCTTAAAATGGAGAACATCGACATCTGTGCAGTGACAGAGACCTGGTTTAAAGCTCCAGAGAGCACCCCTGCATTACCAGGCTATAAATCATACCACACCTTTCTGCCACCTAACCCAGTCCAAAACACTAAAGGATGAGGCGTGTCCATATTCATAAAGGATGTCCACACCTCCAAGCTAGTTGCTCAGCATAATGCATCCAAGATTATCCAAGTGCAACTAACTCTGGGCAAGACCGCAATCCAAATTGTAGCTTGCTACACACCCCCACACCATGTCCCAGGATTCCCACTCCTCTTTTCTTGACACACTGGAAAATATTAGGGTACAACCCAACACCCTAATAATGGGTGATTTAAACTACCCCACCATTAATTGTGAAAACTACTCATGTACCAACTCTTTTGCTCAACGTTTTCTGGAATTCATAAATTCCAATGCCTTGGATCAACTTATCCACACCCCCACCAGGGGCAGCAATATCCTAGACCTGGTCATTACCAACATGGGTGACTGATGTTCCACACCAGAGGTTGATTCCTCATTGGTCAGATCTGACCACAACCTAATCACCCTAGACATCCACATCCCGCCCCCACTCCCCATTAGGGAAACAACTGTAAAAAATTTCTCCAAAGCCAACTTCATGCTTCTTAAGACAGAAGTGCCAAACTTCATGAAACCCATACAGATGGACAATAGAGGTACAACTGCTGAATCCTACACAAATACACCTTATAAGCACTTACACGAGTGCATGGATCGTGCTATCCCTAACAGAACAAAGATGCTATCCTCTAAAAAAAGAAAGCCAATCTGGTGGTCTTCTGCCATAAACAAACTCTACAATAGAAGAAAGAAACTGTTGCAAAAATGAGTGAAATACCATGATTGGAGGAACTCCCTGGTCAGCTTCAGTAAGAAGCTGAGATCCCTCATAAAATCCTCCAAAGCTAGTTATGAAAACAAAATCGCCACTGATTCTAAAGACAACCACAAAGCATTCCATAGCTATGTCAAGAATCTCAATGGCAACACTCAGATCTGCTCTGAGTTACAGCATAATGGCACTAAGTATACAGAACCAACTGATATTGCCAACATCCTGGCAGATAGGTTCAGTCCTAACTTTACCACCCTCTCACCCCCTAAAGGGCCCATCTCTATACCAGAAGAATGCAAAGTTCCTGTAATCACGGCTGCACAGGTAAAAACCTCACTCTCCAAAGCCAAGAACACAGCATCCATGGGACCTGACAACATCCCAGGCTACATTCTACACAAACTACAGAATGAACTGGCACCCCACCTAAGTACCATGTTCAGTCATAGCCTCACCTCAGGCTTTGTGCCTATTGAATGGTGCACTGTGACGGTTATCCCATTCCACAAAGGAGGAGCCACGACAGGCCCTGGAAACTACTGCCCCATTAGTCTGCAAGGCCATGGAATGTATCATCATGGAACTCATAAACAAAGACATTGGTAATCTCCAAACTCTGGACCCCACACAGTTCAGGTTTGTAAAAGGCAGATCATATCTCCTAAACCTGATAGACTTCTTTGAAGCAGTCACCAAAGCCATAGATGAGGGTAAGGTGGTTCACACAGCCTATCTAGA
Organism: Protopterus annectens; assembly: GCF_019279795.1. Lineage (NCBI taxonomy): Eukaryota > Metazoa > Chordata > Ceratodontiformes > Protopteridae > Protopterus > Protopterus annectens. The sequence goes on along the minus strand of NC_056730.1, from coordinate 974,797,531 downwards.
TCTTGCCAAAGCTTTTGACACCATCAGCCACTCTGGAATTATAGATAAACTCACTAAACTAGGTATAAACCCCTATGTCACAAGATGGGTTGCCAACTGGCTTACTGACAGAACCCACATTGTGAAAGTAGCAGACTCCAAATCCGACTTCAGACCAGTGACAAGTGGTGTACCACAGGGTTCAGTCCTGGGTCCTCTCCTGTTTGGTATCTACTTCTCTGAAGTACAGGCTAACACAGAAGGTCTTTGGCTAACTAAGTTTGCAGATGACTGCAAACTAGGAGCCATAATTGAAACTCCTAACGATGTGGACATGCTACAAATGGGCCTCACTGAGACAGATGCCTGGTGTCAAAGCCATGGCCTCAAGCTCAATGCCAAAAAGTGCATTGTCATCCCCTTTGGTAACAACTCTGTACCCATGAATTACCAGATAGGTGGTAGTCTACTTAACACTGAAAGTGTGATAAGAGACCTTGGGGCACAGGTGGACAGTAGTCCCTCCTTTGATAATCACATTGCCACAGTGGTCAGGAAATCCTTCCACATGGCACACCTCATCACAAAAGGTTTCTCGTCCAGAAAAAAAGAGGTCATTGTTCCCCACTACTCATCACTCAATAGACCCATTATAGAGTACAATGCCCCTTTTGGTATGTACCTCACAAGACATCTACAACAACTGGAAAAGCTGCAGAAATACCTCACAAAGAGGATTACTGGCCTCAAACAGATGCCCTATGCTGACCGTCTCAAAAAACTCCAGCTTTACTCCGTCGCATATCGCCTACTCAGAGGCGATCTCTGCCGAACATACAAAGCTATGCCAAACCCAGAGCTGTTGGACATGCTCCACTTAAAGAAATCCCAATCCCTCTGAGCTACATGCTCTAGGGACCTAAACCTTGTCACCACAATAAACAGAACATGCTGGAGGGATAGATTCCTGTCGCAGAGACTTCCCATACTCTGGAACAGACTACCTATCTATGTCAAACAGAGTTCCTCATTAGCACACTTCAAGAAAAATCCTGATGATTGGATGGGAAATAGAAAATTCACCCTGGGTCACTTCTGTGGCTCTGCTTGACAGGGGCACAGGAAAATAATTTTCTTGGGTGGCGAAAGCCAGGGTACCTTTTTGGCTAGGCTTATATAGGCTCTAGGGTCAATAGCCTAGTACCTACCTATGAACCTATTATTGGCTGGATAATAAAAAAGTCATATTAGAATTCCCTTTGGGTGCTGAGTGTGGTAATTTACATGGTGTTATTATGCAGTGTCATCATGCAGGTTATATAGTTTAGCTTATTGTGTAGTAAATTGCTACTCAGTAACCACGTGTTAAGATAGATTGGCAGCATTTTTTAATAATTTTGCATTATTCTGCAGATATCTATTTGGAGATATTCAGGAAGACTGAGTCAGGGCCATATCTTATGACCTTCCCTCACCTATTAGCGATCAGATGAATAAATGATGTTGGCACGAAACAAAGTGGTTAAAACAAATAAATGACATTTCAGTGTGTATGGTAGCAGATCAGTAGACAAGCACAGCTGTGCTTTGTAGTGGTCAGATGTTGCAGGTCAGTGCATGGAAACTAAAGTTCTCATTTTGGAATGGTATATCAAGTAGTAATGAGGTCGATGATAGTAATAATAATTAATATTAAATCATGTTAGCAAAATGCAGTACTCTAAAGATACATTTTATACTTCGGAAGGTAGAAACCTAAAAGTAGTGCAATAAACCAAACAGTCTTTCAGAAGGGATTGAAAACTTGAAATTCTTAAAATCATTTTTTGGATTTTAGTAATGGAATAACCTAAATGCTGCATCTGACCTCTAAGTACAAGGAGCATTTATATAAAAGTGCATGTGGGTGTGTGTGTATGCAGATATATATATATATATATATATATATATATATATATATATATATATATATATATATGTATATATATATATATATATATATATATATGTGTGTGTGTGTGTGTGTGTGTGTGTGTATTTATGTATGTGTATATCTATCTATATATATATAAATATATATATATATATATATATATATATGCATGTATGCATGTATGTTTGTGTGTGTGTGTGTGTGTGTGTGTGTATTTATGTATGTGTATATCTATCTATCTATATCTATCTATCTATATATATATATATATATATATATATATATATATATATATGTATGTATGTGTGTATATATGTATATATATATATATATATATATATATATATATATGTATGTGTGTAAAGGTATGTAGATGTATATATGAGTATATGTATGCATATGTGTATATGTATTATATATTTGCAATATAGATGTAAAGATATATGTATGAATATGGTGTGTGTGTGTGTGTGTGTGTATATAATATATATATATATATATATATATATATATATATATATATATATATATATGGGTGTGTCTGGGTAATATATGTACATATATGTATGGATATTTCTGTATATGTATTTATATATGTATGCATATATTATATAGCTTTGTGTTTATAAGTATGTATGTGTGTATGTACATATATATCTGTACATGTATGTATATTTAGTTTCCATAAGTTAACTCAACTGGCCATTACTGGAATCAATTACAATGTAAATTTAGGCATCAATCCATGGCATCCAGAAGACAAACTGCACAGCCAAGGCATGTTTCATCTCTCAAGCCCCAGAATAAACTTTTGCATGCCACATCCCTTTAAGGGGTACATAGGACCCTCTTTCGACTTCAGTATGAGGGGACATTTTAAGTTGGTGGCTGAAGGAGTATCCAGGTAGAGAGGCAGCGGCATTGTTAGAGGAAGGGTTTGTCACAGAGTTCAGGATACTAGCAAAAGGTAAGAAAAAGGGGGTATTGCTAAGACCTGGAAATCTTTAAAAATCCATCTGGATATAGTTAAGGTTAAGCTAAATAAAGTATTAGAAGCGGACAGATTGGCAGGCCCATTTCCTCATCAACCCAGAAGAGCAATCAAGGTTTCACCTTACAGGCATAGTCCCCAAAAAGAAGCCAGGTGAATTTTCATCTCAGTCATCATCTGTCATATCCAGAGGGGAAACCTTGGATAACATAAATGGGAAGGGGCTTTGGCGCTTTATGCTTCATTAATGAAAGGGTTAGGAAGGTGAAAGTGAAAGGGAGAGGGGACCTCATGGCAAAAGCGGATATAGATTCTGCTTTTAGACTTTTACCGATTGCTACTAAGAGCAGGGGTGGTTAGGCCTGGTTTTTGAAGTTCAATATTACATGGATAAATGCATACCAATGGATTGTTTGTTTGCTTGTGCTATATTTGAAAGGTTTAGTATCTTTTTGCTTGGCTGGTGGGACACAGGTTAGGGGAGGACAACATTGTTCATTACTTGGATGATTTTTATTTGTGGGGAAGAAAGAATGGGGGAATGTCAGTGAGTGGCAGATACCTTTATTCATATCTGCAAAGAGCTAGGGATACCAGTAGTAATGGGTAAAGTGGAGGACCCAAGAAATAGATACCAGACATTGATAATCCATTAACAGACCCTCCCCTTTTTCTCTTTTACAGTGGCCATGGATATGGTTGCTATCTCTAAATGCAAAACCTACTCTGGATTGAATGCCAGATCATTTATGGATTTTGTGTGTAGATGAGAATGGTGGCTAGAATGTAATGCCCTCAGTGGAAGGGCAAGGGTAAGTCATAATAAATGCATACAGCAATTTTGCAGACTAGATTATCCACAGGCTGGGAACCAGCATACCCAACTCCACATCTCCAATCAGGGATGACAGTTTGGTAATGAAGGAAAGAGGTTGGAGTTTTATCAGCCTTGAATTGGTTTCATCAGGCTTTGGGGTTAAGGGACTTAGCTGATTAATGTCAAGTATGGTCAATGTTTAAAAGGCTGAGGGAGGCAAATGCCCAAGATTCTTGGCAAGATGTACCTCATAGGTCCAGCTGTATTACGAAAACTATGGCTTGCTGTTTCAGATGTTGTTTTTCTTCTTATGAGATAGCATTATTTAGGGTCGCCTTTTGTGGGGCATTTAGATGGTCTAAAATTGTCCACCCAAACAAGAAGAAAGTCCAGTGGACAGTCTTGCCTTTGGCACATGTACATGTGCTGGGGAGGACATTTGGATTTATGTGGTTAAATCCAAAATGGAACAAGAAGGCAAAGGTAATTGGGTTTGGAATGGGATGTGACTAAAGTTATGCTGGAGTACCTCAGCTATGGGGTATGTTAGATGGTCCATTCTTTTGCCATTAGCAAGATGAACCTCTCACACAATATCAGGTGAGAGCAGTTTTAAAGGAGGCAAATAAGTTGAGTGGCTTAGACACAGATAGGTATACACTGCATTCTTTTCAGATAGGTGCAGCCTCATATGCACATGCAATGGGGGCTTCACAGGCCGACATTATAAGAATGGGCAGGTGGAACTCTAATGCTTATAAAAGCTATGTAAGGTGTAAACGACTTTAACTCTTGTCCTTTGTATTTAAGCTCACACATCATCAGACCAGAAATACCTCTGGATAGTTGGTCACTCTTTTATTCGGAGACTCCACCTCTGGGTCCAGGGCAGGCTGGGCTTATCCTTCCAAAGAGGAAAACGAGCTTCTTGTAAAGCAGTTTGGTTTGAGGTATCAGGAATACGATGGCACCATCTTAGTGCAGTACTACAACAAGCAGCAAGAATTGGTAAACCTCCTACAGCCATTGTGTTACACCTAGCAGGTAATATTGGTCAACAACTAATAAAATATCTAATTGGTTTGATGGTACAAGAGATAAATTTCATGCATGAATGCTGGCCACAAGCCATGATTTGTTAGTCAGAAGTGGTACTGAGAAAAAGATGGAGGGGGCTTAGGTCCAGTAAAGCTGTGGAAAGAATGAGACAGAGAATTAATAATTCAATGGATAAGGTGTTAAGGGACATTAATGGGTTGTACATTCCTCACCCTGGCATTCGGGTCTGGTGGCCAGATAGGTATGACGGGGATGGAGTTCATTTATCTGAAGAGGGTTCATGGTTTTTTTTATAAGGAATTACAAGCAGGTTTAGCTCTGAAGGGCATCCACCTAGAATAGGATGAGAAGTGGCGGAAGGCAGGAAAGGCTAGGGAGGCCAAGGTAAGTGGGGGAAAGTCACAGGACTCTTTAGCTGGACCTTTCACAGGCCAGACAGCCCCAAGAGATTGTTGCCAGGAGACTTATCAGCCCGACAATGTCTCCTTGGCAGACTGTAAGGAGGCCCATAGGAATTGTGATGAATTGTGAAAAGTTGTTATGATGTGGGTATGATGAATCGGCAGTGCTGTCTGTTGTCCTGTAGGTTTAGGGGCATGCTATGAAAGAAATAAATTGGCTCCCTGATATTCCTGCCTTGCATGCATCTCATAATAATTGGCTTCTATTAGAGAAAGGTTATTGACAGTAATTGGCAATAAACATATGGCTGTGGCCATTTAATCCATCTGAAGTCTCTGTGTTTTTATTGAATATGTACCTTGTGGTAACCTTGACTTGTTAAATATGCAATCTTGATACATATGATGACAATGATGCAACGGAATGACATGTTCTGAGCTGGTTCTGTATAGAGCTCAATGGCATGATATGGATCATTAAAGGAATTATGAGCCATGTGTTGAATGTTGTGTGTAAGTAACATGTGAAGGTTATTCCAGAAGCATCAGTGGCAAGGTAGGGTATCTGTTAAGTGTGGTTATTGGTTTACTAGACCTTAGTAAAGGTAGGTAGAGCTGTACCATTCTCGGACAATCTGACTTCTAAAGGTTCTGTCTCACCTCTTTCATTATTATTGTCAGTTGTGTAAGCTATCTGAGTACTTTTACCACACATTGTTTTTATAGATCCATAAAACTGAGAGCCTACCCAGTAAACCAGTGTTGATCCTCATTACTACAAATTATCCCAGACTTATTTTTACAGAGCTCCCATCTGCTTGACATCCTTGCCACACTCTGGAAGATCCTGATCTAATCCTGCTTTATCCCTGACAGATAAGAGATTTATTTTACTGTTTTGCTCTTCAGTTAACTCTTTTAGAGGGCTATTGCTTTATTTTTGTTTTATTTGCTGATTTTGCAAATTAAATCATTTTAAAATATCATAATATTGCACTGTTTGTTGATCGCTGAAATCTGCACTTTTAATAAGCCTTCCAAGGCATTGTAATTTGGTAATTTGCTGGTACATAACTGTTGAATTTTTGGACTGTTTGCCTTGGTAAAGGGATTCTACATTAAGGGATTAAGTCTGCATTGCAGTGGCAGTGGGAGGCAGCCTGATCTGACTCAAAGCTGGGAATCACTTTGGTCAGCCTCTGGTTCAGTTTGGTGCTAGGCCAGAGGACCATTTTGTTTACTTTGGCAGTTTTCTGTGCTGCTATGAAGTTAGGGTGATTGTATCACTCTGATCTCGTTTTCATAGCACCTTCATCTGCTTGGCAACTTTGCCACACTCTGGAAGGGTCCTGAATTATTCCTGCCCCATCCTTGCCAAATAGATTTATTTTACTATTTTGCACTTCAGTTAATTCCATGTGGCTTTGTTTTGCTTTTAAGTACTTTTGTAGTGCCCTGTTGTTGCACTGTTTAATGATTGCTGAGATCTGCACTTTTGAGAAGCCTTCCAGGCAGTGCTACTATGTAATTTGCTAATTTGTAAATGTTGCTGATACTCATTACTAAGGGTTTTGCATCCAGGAAGAAAGAGGTCATTGTCTGTTTCTACTCTTCCCTTATTAGGCCAGTCATTGAGTACAATGCCCCATTTGGCATGTATCTCACTAGACACCTGCAACAACTGGAGAGGCTGCAAAAGTACCTCACAAAGAGGATCCTAGGCCTTAAACATGTCCTATATAAACAGACTAAAAAAAAAACAACTATTCTCTGTCTCATATAGCCTACTTAGGCGATCTCTGCTTGACTTACAAAACTATGTCTGACCCAGCTCTGTTAGAAATGCTACATCTGAAGAAATCCCAATCCCTCTGCACCACATGCTCCAGAGACCTCAACCTCATTACCACAATCAACAGAACGTGCTGAATGGACAAGTTTATAACCCAGAGACTGCCCATGCTATGGAATAGACTTCCCATACATGTCGAACAGAGAACGTCACTGGCCCTCTTCAAAAGAAATCTTGATCAGTGGATGGGAAATAGAAAATTCACCATGGGGATCACTCCAGTGGCTCTACTCGACAGAGGCACTGGAAACTAAGGTTGGGTGGCATGATGCCAGGGCAATCCTATGGGCTAGGCTTGTAAAGGCTCCAGGGCCATTAGCCTAGTACACACCTATGGACCTATGAACCTATGAACATAATTGCTATAGTCCTGCACTTTTGGCACTGCTAAAGGGTTTCTACATTAAGAGGAATTAGACCTGCATTCCTGCAGCCTGAGATGGGAATCACTTTGTTCAGCCTTTACTGTGATTTGCTGATAAGACAGAGGGCCATTTTATTTATCTTTGCAGTTTTCTATGCTGTTATAAGGTTGACATGTTTACACCACTCTGAGCTCATTTTCACAGAGTTCTTATTTGCTTGACATCCTCATCACACTCTGAGAAGGTCCCGAATTAAAAATTTTCCTATGACTGCCTTAGAAATTTCCCCTGGATATAGTTGCACAAAAGTACAAGTAACAACCTAGTAGCCAGCTGTTAACTCCTGTTGTGCATCTTGTAAAAAAGGCACAAATTAAGGCTCTGTATCCATGACTTTGCACTTTCCCACTATCTCGGCAGCCAGCTTGGAGGACTTGGGCATCCTGAGACAAAGTAGAAATTGTTTCATGCTTACTGACAACCACCTAATTCTAAAGCAAACGGAAACGGTATGTGAGAGATTCAGTTACACAATGTTACTCTAAGCAAGGGTCTCACTTACCAAAACAAACAGCATCAAACACATTGTCAGTGAAACACACACACTACACCCATTACGCACAGCATGGACCAGATACATAGACCTCATGTGCTGAGACTCTTAAATGTAATCTTCCAAAACCTCAGAGGCCTCCCAAACATTGCACAGAAAACAGATATCCTCTGCAACCTTTAGAGCACTCTATTAAAACAATTTACACAAGTCACACACAGTATCATCACAAGGTGTCTCAATCTCTAAGCACATAAGGCAAATAGACACACAACGCAATATGTTTGTCATTGGAAGCTCTATTGTGAGTGTAAAAGGCTGAGCAAGGAGAAAGTCATAGTCAGCTGCCTATCAGGGACCAGAATCCACCAGATTACACATGCACTCAAGTCACTGCACCACAAGTACCAGTATGACTCCATCCATGGGTTTAAATCACCTGAGATGTATCCCCTGGAATGTATGAAAAGAGACATGATAGAGCTGTCCAACTATGCATCCCAGGCTGGTATGAGCTTAGAACTGAGCGGAATTCTACTTTTTCCAAGGATGATGCTACATTACCATCAGAAGATAACTGACTTTAATAATTGGCTTAGACTTTGGTGTCACTCCAAGGGGGTACAATATTTATCTGCCTGGGATAATATAGTAGGCAGACCATGCTGCCTTGCAAGGAATGGACTGCACCTGATCCCCCCCAAGGTTTTTGAATAATGGCTAAAACCTTGTCCACTCCATAGTATATTTTTAGGGAGCACCAGCCTGACTAACCTATCAGTATAGCTAAACTATCTCAGAATAATCTAAAGGTGTTACTGCTCAATGCCAGGAGTCTAAACAAGAAACTCCACTCCCTGTAAGCTCTAGAAAATATAGCCATCTGTGCATTTACCAAGACCTGTTTTAAAGCCACTGAGAGCACCCCAACAGTGCATGGGTATCTCTTCCACATATTTAGACCAGGTACTGCACAGATAGGATCTAGAGGTGTCTCAATTTTACTTCAAATGTGAATACACCTCAAGGCTAGTCAAGCAATATGACACACTTGAGCTTCTCCAAATTCAACTTATCATAAATAAAGTTCTATACCACATCCTTTCAAGTTATTGGTCCATCTTCATGTCCCAGAAAGCCAATACCACATACTTGGAATAAATATACACATTCCCCAATTATCCCAACACAATATTCATGGGTGATTTTATCTACCCTAGCATTAACTGGCAATCATTACCAACCTCAAACATGCAGGCCTAGTGGTTACTGGACTTTGCTAACACAAACACTCTTAAATATCTAGTCTGCACTCCCACTAGAAGTGCATATATCTTTGACCTGGTCCACACAAACATAGGGGAAAGATGCAGTTCCCATAGTGTAAAGTCCTCATTGGTTAGCTTGGACCACAAAGCTATCTCATTTGTAATAAATATTAAGCCTGGGACCCTTACTAACCTCATGACATTTAAAAACTACTGCATGGCTAACTATCTTCTGCTATGTGTCAGTGTAGCAAAATTCCAAGCCATTGTTCTGCTGTACTCTGGTGTCATCAGACCAGTAATCAAGTACAATGCACCCCTAGGCACATACCTGACAAGGCACATGCAATAGCTTGAGAAACCACAGAGGCTACCAACAAAAGGAATAAGAGGAGTAAAGAACAAATCCTTTGTGGACCATCTCAAAGCCCCATTGCTGTACTCAGTCTCCTACGGACTGCTATGGGGTGATCAATACCTAGTCTACAAAGCATCTGCTGATCCTACACTGACTGATGGATCTGTTGCACATCTGCAAAACAATTATCTTCAGAAAAACCCAATCTAAGGACCTAAATCTCATCTGTAACATTAACAAGACATGTTGGAAAGATAGGTATGTGTCTCAAAGATGACTCTCTCTGAAACAGGCCTCCCATCCATGTGAAGTAAAGTCCATTCCTAACCCTTTTTAAATGTAATTAGGACCATTGGAAGGCAAATTGCAAATTACTGTGGTGGTGGTGCTGTGGTAGCGTTGTCGCCTCACAGTTAGACGTTGCCCGTTTGATTCTCAGTTAGAGCATCTTCTGTGTAGCGACATGCATGAACGGGTGTTCCTTCGTTGAAGGTTGTGCATTAGGCCCGGCAAGCCAGTACATAAAAATCTACTGCCAATCATTAGTGGACCGGAGTTCCGCTGTGGCGAAAAGCCGAAAGACACAAACAAACTGCTGGTTTGGCAACTATGTCCCTAATGGACAAGGGAAGCCTGTAAATGCTTGATGTGTATAAGCCTGTATTGGAACCATAAAATTCCTTAAGGTACTGGAACATGCTAGCAATAGTTTGGTAAATTTGGGGTAAGTTTAGTTAGGCTTAAAATGGCTCTTGTGCTGATAGTCTAGTAACTAACTATGACCCTATGAACCATGTGTAAATCTGGCCATGATAAAGTTTCAGAACTGTGCCAACTTTACCTACTGAATAATCCTGCAATGTCATCAAATGATCTAGAGCTTCTTTGACAGGCTCGTGGTATATGACAAATAATGGCATCCTGCAGTCCAAGTTGATGTCGGGAGCAAGGAGACAGTTCTTTGTGGTTTCATATTAAGCAAGGCACACAATGATGTGCAACCATAAGAACCTTCACCTTACAAAAGTATGACTCCAAAAAAGTAAAAAAATAAAAAAATTCAAAGTCACCTCTATGAAATCTAGCAGACTGTTTTGAGAGAGTTACCAAAGCAGTGGATAAAGACAAGATGGCACACACAGCATACCTCACCTTGACCAAGCCTTTTGATACAATACCACATCCAGGCATTATAGACAAGCTCATTAATTTAGGTCTAAGCTCTTTTATCACCCAGTGGATCGTCATCTGGCACACTAGTAGGACCCAGGAGGTCAAAATAGGTGAGGCCACCTCCACCAAGAGGCCAGTCCCTAGTGGAGTTCCCCAGGGCTTAATGCTGAGCCTGCTCCCTTTTGGCATCTATTTCTCTGAAATGGAAGCAAATGCTGAAAATTTATGGTTAACTAAGTCTGCAGATGATTGCAAGCTGGGGGTTATCATCAACTCTCCTGCAGACACTAGCATTCTTCAAGAAGTACTATCACTGACTAATAAAAGTGCCAAAGCCATGGTCTTAAACTCCATGCTAAGAAATGCATAATTGCACCCTTTTGGGATGACAACCATCCTGGCTAATAACCATGCTAATAATATGCCCCTAAGAGTCAACTCAGTGGTCTGGGATCTGGGTAAGCATTTAGACAGTAGCTTTATCTTCCACCACCACATAGCCACAGTGGTGAGGTAATCCTTTTGTGTTATACAACTTATAAGTAAGGGCATGGTATCCAGGTCCAAAGAGGTCATTATCCCATTGTACTCAGCAATTATCAGACCAATCATAGAGTACAAGGCTCCGTTATGTATGTACCTGATCAGGCATATGCAGCAACTAGAGTGACCTCAGAAGTTACTTACAAAAGGAATACAAAGCACAACGAACCTGCCTTATACAGAGTACCTTAAAGCCCTTTCCCCTCTTCTCAGTCTCCTATAGATTGATGAGGTGTGATCTCTGCCTGGCTTACAAGGCATCCACAAATCCTATACTTATGAATCTCCTGAATATTCATAAGTCAAACAATAGCACAAATACAAGGTCTAGGGACCATACTTTTGTCTGTGACTTAGGTTCATACATTCATAGGTGTGTACTAGGCTAATGGCCCTAGAGCCTTTACAAACCTAGCCCATAGGATTACCCTGACATCTTACCACCCGACCTTAGTTCCCAGTGCCTCTGTCGAGTAGAGCCACTGGAGCGATCTCTGGGGTGAATTTTCTATTTCCCATCCACTCATCAAGATTCCTCTTGAAGAGGGACAGTGAGGTTCTCTGTTTGACATGTATGGGAAGTCTATTCCATAGCAAAGGCAGTCTCTGGGTTATGAACCTGTCCCTCCAGCACATTCTGTTGATTGTGGTAATGAGGTTGAGGTCACTGGAGTATGTGGTGAGGAGGGATTGGGATTTCTTTAGATGTAGCATTTCTAACAGAGCTAGATCAGACATGGCTTTGTATGTCAAGCAGAGATCACCTCTAAGTAGGCGATATGAGAGAGAATAGTTGGAGTTTTTTGAGTCTGCCATATAGGGCAAGTGTTTAAGGCCTAGGATCCTCTTTGTGAGGTAGTTTTGCGGCCTCTCCAGTTGTTGCAGGTGTCTAGTGAGCTACATGCAAAATAGGGCATTGTACTTGATGATTGACCTAATGTGGGAAGAGTAGAGGGAGACAATGACCTCTTTCTTCCTGGATGTAAAACCTTTAGTAACGAGATGTGCCACATAGCAGGACTTTCTGACCATAGTGGCAACGTGGTGGTCAAAAGAGAGGCTGCTGTCAACCTGTGTTCCTAAACCTCTTATAACACCTTCTGTATTCAGTGGACTACCATCGATGTGGTAATTTATGGGAACTGCGTTTTTCCCAAAGTTGATGACACATTTTTTGGCATTGAGCTTAACGCCATGGTTCTGACACCAGTTGTTGGTCTCAGTGAGGCCTTTCTTTAGAATGTCAACATCACTTGGGGAGTTAATAATAGCTCCCAACTTGCAGTCATCTGTGAACTTTGTCAGCCAGAGACCCTTTGTGTTGGCCTGGACTTCAGAGAAGTAGATACCAAACAGGAGAGGACCCAGGACCAATCCCTGTGGGACTCCACTCGTGACTGGTCGGCAGTCTGACTTGTAGTCCACTACTTTTACACTGTGGGTTCTATCTGTGAACCAGTTTGCAACCCATGTAGTGATATAGGGGTTGATGCCTAGCTTAGTGAGTTTTTCTATGATTCCTGAATGGGGAGTGGTATCAAAGGCCTTGGCCAGATCAAGGTAAGCTGTATGAACCACCTTACCTTCATCCACAGCTCTGGTGACTGACTCAAAGAAGTCAACCAAGTTGAGCAGGCATGATCTACCCTTCAAAAAACCAAACTGTGTGGGATCCAGAGTTTGGAGATTCCCTATATCCTTGTTTATTAGGTCCACGATGATGCGTTCCATAGCTTTGCATATCAGACTTGTCAGGTTAATGGGGCAATAGTTCCCAAGGTCTGTAGTCACTCCTCCTTTGTGGAGAGGGATGACTGTAGCACTGCACCATTTGGTAGGGACAAAGCCTGAGGTGAGGCTGTGACTGAATATGGCACAGAGGTGAGGTGCCAGTTCACTCTGTAGTTCATGGAGAACACAGCCAGGGATATTGTCAGGTATCATGGAAGCTGTATTCTTGGCCTTCAACAGGGCTGTTTTAACCTGTGCAGCAGTAATATTGGGTGCCTGGCAATCTACTGGTATTGTGATTGGTCCTTTGGGGGGGATAGGGATGAAGTTGGCACTAAATCTGTCAGCCAGTATATTGGCAATATCTTTTGGGTCGATATAGGAGGTACCATTGTGCAGTAGCTCAGAGCAAATCTGGGTATTGCCATGGAGATTCTTTACATAACTATAGAAGGCCTTGTGGTTGTCTTTACTATCTGCTGCAATTCTGATTTCATAGCTAGCTTTAGAGGATTTGATGAGGGATCTCAACTTTTTGTTGAGGCTGATAAGGGAGTTTTCCAGTCTTGGGACTTCACCTTATTCCACATCAGTTTTCTCCTTCTGTTGTAGAGTTTATTTATGGCAGGAGGTCACCAGATTGGCTTCCTTTTTTTTGGAGGAGAGTGTCTTGGTTCTATTGGGTATGGCGAGATCCATGCATTTGTGTATGTGTTTGTACAGTGCATTGGTGTATGATTTGGTGGTCATGCAACTATTCTCCATTTGCATGGGTGCCATGAAGTTAGCCACCTCTGTTTTTAGGAGCCCAAAGTTAGCTTTGGAGAAGTTTTTCATGGTGGTTACCTTTGCGGGGGGGGGGGGGGGTTGTGGATTTCCAGGGTGACTAGTTTGTGGTCGGATCTAGTCAGGGAGGAGTTAACTATTGGTGTAGAGCAATGGTCGCCCATGTTAGTAATGATCAGGTCAAGGATGTTGCTACCTCTAGTGGGGGTAAGAATGAGGTGGTCCACGGAATTTGAATTAATGAATTCTAGCAAACGTTGGGCAAGTGTATTGGTACATTAGTAGTTTTCCCAGTTAATGTAGGGGTAGTTGAAGTCGCCCAGTATGAGAGTGTTAGGTTGGATCCTAATATTCTCCAATGTGCTTAGGAATGTGGAGTGTGAGTCTTGGGACATTGCTGGGGACCTATAACAGCCTATGTCCTGAATTGCTGTCTTACCCAATGTTAGCTGCACCTGAAGGATCTCTGATGCGTTATGTTGGGCTACCAGTCTGGTGGTGTGCGCATCCTTTATGAATATGGAAACACCACCACCTTTTGATCTTCGGTCCAAGTTCTGGGGCCGAAAGGTGTGGAATGAGTTATGGCCTGGTAGTGCAGGGGTGCTTTCTGCTGCCTTGAACCAGGTCTCTGTTGCAGCACAAATGTCGATGTTCTCCATCTTAAGGAGTGCTTCGAGTGAGTGCATTTTCATATTTAGACTTCTAGCATTGAGCAGCATGACCCTCAGATTGCATTTGTTTGTAGCTGTTATGGTGGTAATTTGGTCTTTGGAACACTGCCTAAAAAGACTCTATAGAGGTGGCAAGAGCCTTGGCCAGCATCCAGAAGCACAGGGGTGATAGATGCAGGCTATCTCTGGCAAAGCATCGAGGTCTGTTAATCATGTCATCCCAGGCAGACAGATACTGGATCCCCTTAGAATGACACCAGAAACTTAGCCAATTGTTGAAATTGATCATTTTCTGCTTGTACTGCGGTATCATTCTGGGTGTTGGTAGGATGCTGCTCAGGGCTTGGGTCATACCCTCCTCGGCTACATAATCTGAGAGCTCCTCCTTGTCTCTTTTCATGTAGTCCAGGGAGGTACGTCTCAGGTCATTCACACCCACATGTACAATGACAGAGTCATATTTGTACCTGTTGTTGAGGGACCTTAGTGCGTGTGTTATGTGGCGGATCCTAGCTGTTACTTTCTCCTTATTCAACCTAGTGAGTGGGACATTGGTGTGCCTCACTATTGAGTCACCTGTGACTAGTGTGTTGGGCATGCTGTTCTGCCTTAGGGGCTTTGTTTGAGTGGCACACTGTTTAGGAGAGTTATGTGTCTCATGATTAGTGCTGTGTTGTGGTTGTCGAGTGCATTTCTGCCTTGGAGGTCTCTGCTGTTTAGGTAGATTTTTATTGAGAGCCTCCGCAAAGGTGGGTGTGTGGTTTGTGTTTTTATGTGAAGGCAGTGCTGGTGTGTGTTCTGGAGGGCTATGTGTTCCATGTAGTGTGGTGCAAGTGTTGACCTTCTCCTCTTGACCAGCTATTCCGGTCTTGGCTGGAGAGTGCGTGGCTTCCAGTTTGGATATATAAATGCATCTCTCACAAGTCTGAGTGTTGGGACTTAAGAGGAGAGGGTTATCAGTGTACATGAGGCAGTTGCTACATTGCCTCAGGATGTCCAAGTTCACCACGTTAATAGAAGAAAGCACAGGGAACCGACCTTTAGACATGCCTGGATGGGTGGGTATTAATAATAAGTACTGGAGCTGTTTCCTTTTAGAACGTTTAGTGCTGGTAGCACTTTTGTGTGCTACAATAATTGCTACAAGAAGTCTGGTAAAGTGCTAGACTGATAACCTAGTAAAAGTGCAGGAGAGGAGAGAACTAGCAGGTCTAAGGGAAAAATTGAAGAGCAGACTTTGGCATCGCTCAGAAGCTACAAACAGTCCTGGATACAGCAAATCTGTATCTGGACTAGACTAGTTACAAGGAAGGTGGGAAACAAGTGCAAACGCGGGCTTTTAAACCAGAAAGTTGAAAGAGATGGAAAAACTGCCCAAATGGACAATAAACTACAATTTCTAGGTCAGAAACCACTCTTCTTAGGTTCATAGGTTCATAGGTTCATACTAGGCTATCTGCCCGAGGGCATTTATAAGCCTAGCCCATAGTTTTGTGGCTTACGCCACCCCTTTAGTATGGGGAACTATACCCATTATTTTGCTGTGCCTCTGTTGAGCAGTGACACTGAGGTAATCCCTGGGGTATATCTGCGATCTCCCATCCATTGGTCAAGATTTCTCTTGAACAAGGCCAGCGAGGTGCTCTGCCTCACATATACTGGGATTTTATTCCACAGCATAGGGAGTCTTTGGGTGATGAATCTATCCCTCCAGCACGTCCTATTAATAGCCGTGTCGAGGTTTAAGTCTCCGCCCTTGTGGCTCTGACGGATCTAGATTTTTGAGGTGAAGCATATTCATCAAATCTGGGTTTGACATGGCCTTGTATGTTAGGCAAAGGTCACCTCTGAGCAAGCGTGTTTACTGAATAGAGCTGGAGTTCTTTCAGTCGGGCAGCATAGGACAGATGTTTGAGACCCTTTATCCTTTTGGTGAGGAACTTTTGTGGCCTCTCCAGCTGCTGCAAGTGTCGGGTCAGATACATTCGAATGGGGCATTGTACTCAATCATTGGTCTGATGAGTGATGAGTATAGGGAGACTATGACCTCCCTTGATCTAGATGAGAATCCCTTCATGATAAGGTGGGCAATGTAGAAGGTCTTCCTAACTACTTTAGCTACATGGGTGTCGAATGACAGACTATTATCAACCTGGGTCCCCAGGTCCCTGATAACTTCTTCTGTGCTCAGTGGATTGCCACCTATTTGGTAGCTAGGGGTAACCTTGTTTTTCCCGAAGGGTATGACTATGCATTTTTGGCATTTAACTTTAGGCCATGGCTCTGGCACCAGTTATCCGTTTCTGTGAGACCCTTCTGAAGGATATCTGTGTCAGATGTGTTTTCTACTATGGTGCCCAGTTTGCAGTCATCTGCAAACTTTGTCAGCCATAACCCTCCTGTGTTTGCTTGTACTTGGAAAAGTAGATGCCAAACAAGAGTGGGCCCAGGACTGAGCCCTGTGGTACACCACTTGTGACAGGCTTTGAGTCTGACATGGCACCAGCAACTCTGACCCTGTGGGTTCTGTCACTCAGCCAGTTTGCAACCCATCTTGTGATGTATGGGTTAACATTTAAGCTGATGAGTTTTTCAATGATACCCGAGTGGGGTATTGTATCGAAGGCCTTCGCCAGATTGAGGTAGGCTGTATGGACTGCCTTTCCCTCATCAATGGCTTTGGTGACTGTTTGAAAAAGTCAACCAAGTTTAGAAGGCATGATCTGCCTTTGACAAAGCCAAACTGGGATGGATCCAAAGTCTGCAAATTACCTATGTCTTTATTTATGAGGTCCATTATGATCCTCTCCATGGCTTTGCAGATAAGGCTTGTCAAGCTAATGGGCGGTAATTTCCAGGGTCGGTGGAGGCACCGCCTTTGTGAAGTGGGACCACAGTTGCAGTGCGCCACTCCGTGGGTACATATCCAGAGGTAAGACTATGATTAAACAGCTGTCCTAGCTGTGGGTTTAATTCCTCGTTGAGTTCGTGGAGCACACAGCCGGGGACACCATCAGGTCCCATGGATGCTGTGTTTTTGCTTTGGAGAGAGCAGTTCTCACTTGGGCGTTGGAGATGTTTGGGGGCTGCAATCGCTTGGTATAGATATCTCTCCTTTTGGGGAGGGGAGAAGTTTGCACTGAACCTGTCAGCCAGTATGTTGGCAATGTCTGTAGGATCAGTAATCTTCACATCATTTTGAACTAGTTCTGAGCATATCTGGGAGTTTCCTCCCAGGTTTCTAACATAGCTAAAGAAGGCCTTATGATTGTCTTTTGAGTCTTTAGCTATTTTTCTCTCAAAATTTGCTTTGGATGATTTTATGAGAGCTCTTAGTTTTTACTTATAGTGATCAAGGGTGTCTTACCTTTTAAGGATTTTGCTCTATCTTGTAGTAGCTTCCTCCTTTTGTTGTAGAGTTTGTTTATGGCTGGGGTCCACCAGACTGGACGCTTGCCTTTGGTACAAAGAGTCTTTGTTTTGCTTGGGATTGCCTTATCCATGCAGTCCTGCAGGTGCTGGTAGAAGGCATTTGTAAGTGATTCAGCGGCTTGAGTACTGTTTTCTGCCAGCTCGGGGCCTTAAAGGAGACCACACTAGTCTTTAGAAGTGTGAAGTCGGCTTCGAGAAGTTCTTTACTGTGGTCTTTTTATTTCAGGTGGGGTGGGATGAGGACCTCCAGCGAGATTAGTTTGTGATCTGATCTCACCAGTGAGGGGTATACTTCGGTGTTGAACATTGTGCTCCCATGTTCGTGATGATGAGATCAAGTATGTTTTCTCCTCTTGTGGGGATGGTGACTAGTTGTTCCATGGCATCTGAGTTTATGAATTCCAGGAACTTTTGGGCTAGGGTGTTTGGGCTTGAGTAGTGTTCCCAGTCTATATTAGGGTAATTGAAGTCACCTAGTATGATGGTGTTTGGTGATACATTTATCCCCTCTAGTGTTTTCAGGAAGGCCATGTGAGGTTCCTGAGTTTGTGAGGGTGGCCTGTAACATGCTACAATTTGCAGAGCAGTCTTGCCTATGGTTAATTGCACCTGGATAGTCTCCGATGCATCGTGCGTTGCCACCAGTCTTGAGGTGTGGGTGTCTTTGATGAATATGGATACCCCCCCTTTCTTGGTATTGTCCGGATTTTGGGGCCGGAACGCATGATAAGAGGTAAAACCTGATAGTGCTGGGGTGCTCTCAGGAGCCTTGAACCAGGTTTCTGTCACTGCACAGACATCGATGTTCTCCATACTGAGAAGGGCCTCGAGTGCGTGCATTTTGAGATTTAGACTTCTGGCATTGAGCAGCATTACCCTTAGTTTTTTCCTTTTTGTGTTCTAGGGTGGTAGGTTTAGAATTTGAGCCTTGCCTAAAAAGGCACTATGGGGGTGGCAAGAGCCTTTGCCAATATCCGGAATCCCAGGGTGACAGGTGCAAGCCGTCCCTTGCAAGCAGCGTGGCTTGTCCAGCATGTCATCCCAGGCAGACAGACATTGGATCCCCTTTGAATGACACCAGAGTTTAAGCCAATTGTTAAAGCTGATCATCTTATCTCTGTATTGTGGCATCATTCTTGGTGAAGGTAGGATACTGCTCAAGGTCAGGGTCATACCTGCCTGGGCTACATAATCAGGGAGCTCCTCAATGTCTCTTTTCATGTAGTCCAAGGAGGTACGTCTCAGGTCGTTTACACCAGCGTGGACAATGACTGAGTCGTATTTGTACCTGCTGTTGAGAGACCTGAGTGCTTGCGTTATGTGGCGGATTCTAGCGCCCGACAGGCAGCTTACTGTGACCTTCTCCTTACTCAGTCTGGTGAGCGGGACGTCAGTGTGTCTGACTATGGAGTCACCAATGACTAGTGTGTCTGGCATTGTGTTTGGCCTTAAGGGCTGTGACTGTTTGACACTCTGACTTTGAGGTCTATGTGTTGCATTCTGAGGTGGTGGTTGTTTGGGTGTCTGCTTTGGTGGCCTCTGCTGTTTTGGTAGATTTTTGATCAGAGCCGCCGAGTATGTCTTTGTGTGTTTATGTGTATGATTTGAGGTTGTGATGGTACTATGTGAGACTGGGTCTATAGTGTGTGTGGTAACCTTCTCCTCCTGACTGGTCTTGCCAGTCCTATGTTGAGAGAGCACAGCCTCCAGTTTGGCCGTATAGTTGCCTCTCTCGCATGTATTTGTGTTTTGTGGGAGGAGAAGAGGGTTGTCTGTGTACATGAGGCAATTGTAACATTGCCTCAATATTCCCAGGTTCACCAGCTGAGCAGGAGAGGACACTAGCAACTGATCCCTCGACATGCTAGAAGGACTAGACAAAAAAACTTTAAAAGAGATTCCGGGGGATGTGGGTGACCGAGAAATGGGGGTTTGCCTTTTTGGGGTGCTATCTATAAGAGTGCCATATCAAGGTAATAAGTACTGTAGGAGCAAGTGCTAGGTTTAACAGATAGAGAAAAGTCTACTTGGAGTCAAGTAGAGATGATCTCTTTAGGTATTAGAGAAAGTGCTAGTAACAGGGATGCTTAAAGGTAAGATTGAAAAGAATGCACTCTGCAGTGTGCACTAGAGAAGTTAGATATGAAAGTAGGTAACTTGAGTTTTACCCGTTTAAAAAGTTAAGGTTTAGTGGAGAGTTACTATTTTTAAAACAGCAAGATGGACTGAAAGGGGTGGTTACTTTTGTATTTTGGTACTATGAAATACTGTAGGATGGCCAATAAACTTAAATAATTGAAGGGGTGGGATTTCAAAAGTGATGGTTTTGTGATTACTCACATAAGCCAGTGAAAGTAGAGAGAAATGAGATATATGGTCAGATTAACATAAGAGGCGGGCAACTAGAAAGACAGTGGTATTTAACAAGACAACTTAAATGGGTGGGAGGGAGGGAAAAAATTCTGCCTGACTCAGAACAGAGAGAGCTGTGGTCTCTTTTGAAGTTTTAATATGCTGTTAAAACAGAATGCAAGCAAAACACAAGGTAAAGAAAACAAACTACAGTATTAAAAATATAGAAAGGCAATACAGAAATACAAAAAATAACAGCAAGATAGGCTACCTAGCACTTAACACTCCCACTGACAAACTAGAAGGCTACCCTATGACACAGAAAGGCTTGGGGGGGGGGCTCAGAAGCTTACAAACAGTCCTGGATACAGCAAATTTGTATCTGGACTAGACTAGTTACAAGAAAGGTGGGAAACAAGCACAAATGCAGGCTTTTAAACCAGAAGTTGAAAGAGATGGAACAAACTGCCCAGACGGCCAATAAACTTCACTTTCTGGGCCAGTAACCGCTCTTAAACAGAATATGCTGGAGAGACAGATATGTGCCCCAGAAACTTCCCATCCATGTGAAGCTGAGTTTGTCTATTACCCAGTTTAAGCACAAAATAGAACAGTGTATGGGGAATAGAAAATTTACACCAGACCTGGCACTCATGTCCCTTATGGGCAGGGGTAGCTTATAAATGTCTGGTCCTCAATGTCCTATTTGGATACAGGACATCATTATTCTTTCAGGAAAACTTGGCTAAGCTTAGAAAGGTCACCTGTATCATTAGCCTAATAACAATCTAGGAATCAATGAATCTATGAAAGACTAAAACAACAGCATTCTTATCTGGCAGCATATTAATATCTTCTTGTCCCTAGATCACAGACTGATGCCCCACTACTGTCAATTGCCCTCAAAGGGGATGGCTGGGCTCTGAGGGTAAGGACAGATTCCATAATAATAGAAAATACAAAAAAAATGAAAATACAACATTAGCAAAATGTTATGTTGGCTTTAACTAAAAAAATAATGAAAGGCAACAAGCTGTGCACACACTACATATGGAGGCTGTGTGCTCCACACCCTGCATCTCTGCATATGCTATCTTTGTGACTGCACAATTTTGAAAGTAAGGAAAAACATCTTTACTCTTTCATTTCTGTAATCTTGTTATATCAGACTTCTTTCAATATAACATTGGAGCTAATATAACTATTCCTTTTTCTTTGTAGTAGGATGCAATATTTAATAGGTTCTCAAAAAATAGTGTAGCAATATGCAAAAGAGTTAGACACCCTATCTTCATTTACTGTCAGTTAATGCACTCACAGTGAGTAAAACTGCATTTAGCTAAGAGTAATATATGTTCTAGTGATTTTAGTCTTGTTATGTCTTAGATATGCCTTATATCACCCTGGTTTAGTAAGTCCTCTGAATATCATTAGCTCTTCTGTGTAAGAGGAAATGGACCATGCAAAGACTATATCTTCATACCAGGCCCTCTTTAATAGAAACATGCAAATCATCTTGCACCTTACTCATCTGTTATCACCAACGTTTAACCTTTGATGTGACATGAGGTCAGAGTGGAGAAACTACCTACCAAAACTGAACAAACACATTTACAGAAGTGAAGAAATATAACCCCCTGACAACAGTCTCTGTGTTTGGAACTACAAATGTCGAATTCTTTGTGGAAAACTGCCCTAACTGCAAGTACCTGGAAACCTCTATTCCGCACTGTAAGTGGGTTAATTGAAAAGTCAAAAGCCGTGCAGTATAATGTGTCCCAGCAAATTGGTGGAAAAATATAAAGGTATTTGTATTTTTTATCTTCTTATTTTTTATCTTTCTTGATGAGAAGAAAAGAGATAAAATCAGTAATCACTGTCTGCCTATAAGAATTTGCCATTCGTTACATACTGGTTCTTTACAAGAGCATTCACTGCTGCAGACACTATTGATGCACACTAGTGACTGAAGAATAAAGCCAAAGACGAAGTTTTGTGAGTTGCATGATCCCCCAATAAGGTATACAATAATTTCTGTCATAACAGATGAAAAAAATAAAGTAAAAACTGCTACCCTGACCCTATTAAAAGATGTGGATGGATATGTGCACAGGAATGGAAATTGCTACTGCACAGTTAAAGGAATTAACTGATGAAAAGCATGTGTGTGAATTAAAATGTGAGTCAAATGATAGGGCAAAGATTAGAAATACAGGCAGGATGTGTGATCAAAGTAAAGGGCATGATAAGGTAAAAAACAAACAAAAAAAAAAAAACAAGGCAATGTACTGTAATAAAAATGTAGGCCAGATAAAACTCTACATCAATAGAGAACACATTCCCCAGGATTCAACAAGCTTCTGTGCTGGAATAGCTTATTCCTGCATGGAATGGACCGTTCCCGTACAGCACGGCAGCACACCATGCATATTCATGAAGGTGCGCTGCTGTATTGTAAAACAGACAAGGTTCTGTATACGAGTGCAGGGGTTGTGTCTGAGAGCAGTGCTCTCACAAGCACACACCCCCTGCACACCAGAATTGCCATACGGCAATGTACAAAGGACGAGATCGCTCTTTTCACAGAAGAATGTATCCCCCCAACAGAAGAGATCCCCAGAGAATGTGCAGATGCCTGCCATATAATGTTTGGCCGTGAAATAAATAAGTGGCCACTGCCAAAGTAGTGGCATATCATTAGACGTTAGAAAATAAATAAAGAACTAAGTTTTAGATGTCATACCCATCAGAAAATGCATGCGAATGCAAAACCTGTTATTCTAACAACTAAGTTTGTAAGAGCTCTATTTAGAAAATGTCCGTAATATTCTTTTTTTCACATCAGCAGGAAAGTTTAAACGTAGCTGTGTGGGTGTGCCCATTGCTTAGCTATGCTTAGGCCAGCTTAAACAGCCCAAGAAGTTATATAGCAATAAACAGCAAACATAAGCAGTAGTGCAATAGCGTAGTGGTTACAGTGTATGCTTTGCATGTAGTCAGTCAGGGTTCCTGCCCCATGTGAAATCACCACAAATGTAATATTTTAGTATATTTATGTAGTAATAACTTATATTTCCCAACCAGAGCAGTGTATTAGGGCCAGATGTGAGGTGTCAGTGTACTGAAGTTGTGAAACCCCCACATAAACACAAGTGTCCCATACATGCAGTCACACAAAATGTAATATGTCGGAAAAACACATAGGGGGATTTTATGGAATGTCAACATACATATCATAAGCTATGCTAAATGATGAATGAATGATGAATGAAACCCACCATCTTGATATTCCAAAAAATGAAAGGTAAATAATGCTACATTATGCTCAGCAAAGCTGAGGCACTGTAAGAATTGCTGAAATGTAAATGCTAAGCAGAAAGTACTGTAGCTAAGTAGATGTGTGCACCGCACCTGCCCATTTAAGCACTGCCAACCTTAGTTAAGCAGATTTGCCCGTACCTTAGCTTAGCTCATCATTTTCAAAATCATCCAATCACAGCAAAGTGTAGGAAATCAGCCGTATTTAAATCCCGCAGGCAGGAATACAGCTCATAACTAGTTGCAGTTCCCCACTGTAGGCAGTATGGCAGGTGTAGGTGAGGGCATGCACTTTCAGGTGCAGCACTGGGGCATACAGGAGTCCAAGGTCATGGCAGGACTCCTGGTAAAAAATCATGATGTGAGACTGCTGCAGGACCAGTACCAGGGCTCCCACTATGAAGTGGAAGTCTGGGACTGTCTCGCCCGTGATCTCACCAGTGCTACTGGTATCCCTCAGACTGGTGAGCAGGTCCGGCACCACTATGCCGACTTGAAGCGGAGGAAGAGGGAGCTCTTGGACAAGTGGGTCCAAGAAGCAAGACAGAGGGGTGATGTCCCAGCAGTGTGTAAGTATTCATGGCAATAGCTGTTAACCAAAGTCCAGCCTGTGTATGTGATGGATAGGTATGCCTAAATATTTCTCTATTTCCATTACAGCTGCAGCTGAGTGGGCTGTGAAACAGGAAGACCATGTCAGTAGGTTGCAAAGGCTATGTTGCGAGACTGGTGAGTAACACTCCTGCTTGTAGTAGTCATACCAAATAAATATAAAGGAGCAGAATGTCACCTGGCAATATATAAAAATGTGTATGGTTTGTACTGAATAAAACCAGACAATATGACAGTAATAGTCCCATATAGGTCATATTTAAATAAAACTGTAACTGCCTGGCAATAAAGTTCTAAATCCTGGACTGATTGTGTTTACACTGGTATTGTATGGCTTGACATGTTGCATTCACCAAGATCTGATATCTGAATAGTAATGTTGTGTCAACCACTATTGCCCACACTGTGCTACATAAAAAAATATGTCTAGGAATATCTGTATAAAATGTTATAATTACAAGGTCAGATTGTACAACCAAGAGAGACTTTGACAGAAAACACTGAAAAAAAAAGCTAGCAGTTTCTCAATACCTCACTTTGATGAAATGCAAATTGTTGTATTTTTAGCAGACATAGCCATGGTTTGAATCCCGGGATTGGTAGTAAGCTGTATGCATAATTTTAACTAGGATTTTGGGAATATGTGTAGAAACAGTCAGGTAGTGTTAACAAACATTCCCCCACAGGTCTTTCAGGTAAGAGAAATGTAACTGCCTGGCACTAAAGTTCTAAATCCTGGACTGGTTGTGTTTACTCTGGTATTACATGGTTTGACATGTTGCATTCACCAAGATCTGATATCTGAATAGTAATGTTGTGTCAACCACTGTTACCCACACTGTGCTACATAAAAAATATGTCTAGGAATGTCTGTATAAGAATGTTGTAACTACAAGGTCAGATTGTACAACCAAGAGAGGCAACACAGAAGGAAGAGACAGCAGTTTCTCAATAGTTCACTCTGATGAAATGCAAATTGTTGCATTTTTAGCATACACATCCATGGTTCAAATCCCAGGAGTGGTAGCAAGCTGTATGGATAATCATACCTCTCAACTGTACAGATTTTCGCAGAATGTCCAGATTTTAGGCTGATATATTTGGCCTGTTCCTCTGTTTTCCTGGCAAATCACTGGGATTATCTCAGGATTGACGTCACTAAATAATGACATATGTTTGAGTTTCAGACTTCAAATCCTTCAGAAAATGTATATTAAAACAAACCCTGTTACTCTAGCAATTTTCTAAAGTTTATAAGAGCAATATATGTCCCTATTTGTACTCCCATTTTGTCAAGCTTTGTCCACATTTTTTTATCTAACATTTGTTTACGAGGAAATTCCGACTTGGAACAAAGCCAATTTTCAGCTGAGGCCCGGGGAGAAATTATCTACACACATGTCTTTGTGATGTGGGAGGAAACTGGAGCACACCCACATGAACACAGGGAGGACATGCAGACTCCACATAGAAGGCAACCTACTCAAGAATCGAACTGGAAAACCTCTTGCTGTGAAGCGATAATGCTACCGCTACACCACTGCTCCATCCAATTCACAATTTGTTGCATTAAGAGGTTGAGAGGTATGTGCATAATGTTAACTAGGAATCTGGGAATAT